>NW_001865168.1:0-3411 GCF_000002865.3 Monosiga brevicollis MX1
AGCTCGTGTATCCCTTATCAACGATGTATGTGGCAGACACTGTCTTGTATCAATAGAGTTTTTGGGGGTGTGCAGCTGATTTGAACTCGTGTGTCTCGTGCTGGGCCCATTTTCAGGGCGTATATCGCTGCGGCTTTGCGGGCAGCCAGGAAGCCTACGATACGGCCTGCACCAAGCTGTTTGACGCTTTGGACAAGGTCGAGGCGTTGTTGGGCAAGCAGCGCTATCTCTGTGGCGACCGACTGACCCTTTCGGACATTCGCTTGGTCACCACCTTGGTACGTTTTTTTTTCTTCCTTGGCTCGAAAGCAACCGCACACACCAATCGACGTGATGTCGATGTGCTCATTTGGTGTGGGTTATTGGATGAGTAGCTGCGCTTTGATATCGTATACCATACCCATTTCAAGTGCAACAAGCGCCGCGTGGTGGACTACCCCAACTTGTGGGGCTACACGCGGGAGATTTACCAGATGGAGGGTGTCAGCGGGATGTTTAACCCGCTGGAGACCAAGAAGCACTACTTTGGTACGATCCGTGCCGACAGCGCGTGAGAGATGGGCTGAGGCCAAAGTTTCCAAGGTTTAGAGCGTGTCCGAGCTGAGCTGACGACGACATTGGTTGTGTGTGTGTGCGCGCGTGTGTGTTCTGGCGCTTTGTATGTTGCTGTAGGTTCCCATCGCAAGATCAATCCTCTGGGCATTGTGGCCCAAGGGCCGGACAATTACGAGGCGTTGCTCAGCGAGCCCCACGGCCGCGATCGCGCCTACAATTAAAATCTCCGGGGAGGGCCAACTCCCGCTTGTATACGCGTGTGTCCATTTTTAAATTTACAAGCGCGCAACAGGATGGGTCTTCTGTCGGGGTGGGTGTTTCCAAACTGCAGTCAAGTGAGCCAGGCAGGCCCTCCACTATGCATGAGCTTGTAGTGACAACCACCCACGCGTGTAGACAGACTCTTTGATCCCTCAAGCACCATCTTCTCTCCCTCCGACCTCGTTCAAAAAGAGTCTCTGCTACACTTGCTCCTCTCCCGCTGCCCTTCCTCAGTCCCGTCACCCGCTGCCCTTGCTGCCCCGAACCTCGCAATGTTGAACACACCCTCTTATTTTGCGTAGAGATGCAAGTTGCTGCAGGGGAAATGCACCTCGGTTTTTTACTCTTCTTTAAACCGTTTATTTCGATATACGAGAAGTTAATGTAGTTCTGCTAGGAATGATGATGTAAGTTATTGCAGGAGATATATCGGTTTGTGAAGGTTGCCGTTGCAATGCTCCAGAAGGCAAACGCGCGTTCAAAGGGAACGAGCAGCACCATGACCGAACCTCAGGAATGGTCGCTCACGTCAGGAATGGTCGCTCACGTCAGGAATGGTCGCTCACGTCAGGAATGGTCGCTCACGTTTGGGCGGGGAATAAGATTGGTATGACCAGAGGGGGGCATTTAGCCAACGGGCTTGGAATGGCATGGCTGGCAAAGGGGCAGTACATGTTGTAGGTACGAGCCCCATTTTTGTGGTGTAAGAGGCGAGCTGTCATGGCTGGCAGAGGGGCAGTACACGTTGTTCGTACACAAGCTTGACGGCGAGATGAATTGGCGTGAGAAAGAGAGAGAGAGTTTGAGAGACAGAGAGAGTTTGAGAGAGAGAGTTTGAGAGAGAGTTTGAGGGAGAGAGTTTGAGAGAGAGAGTTTGAGAGAGAGAGTTTGAGAGAGAGAGTTTGAGAGAGAGAGTTTGAGAGAGAGAGTTTGAGAGAGAGGGTTTGAGAGAGAGAGTTTGAGAGAGAGAGTTTGAGAGAGAGAGTTTGAGAGAGAGAGTTTGAGAGAGAGAGTTTGAGAGAGAGAGTTTGAGAGAGAGAGTTTGAGAGAGAGAGAGTTTGAGAGAAAGAGAGAGTTTGAGAGATACATAAAAAGAGAGAGACTGAGACGAATTACACTCTCTATGGGTGTGGTTGGTGCGCAGAAGCAAGAAATACACGGGGGCTCGATCGGCCGAGCCAATAGATTTGGCAGGTACGTTGGGCGTGGCGATCCGATTGACCGGCGCAAACCGTCCTTACCACCCATGAGCCCGGTCCAGGACGTGCGGATGGAATTTGCTTTTCTCGCTGTTGCTGAAAATAAAAAAATTAAAAAAGAAGAAGAAAAAGGTGTAAACGTGTGTGTGTGTGTGTTGCTTGCATTTTTCTTCCTTTCGGTTTTTTGCCATTGCTTTTGCTTTTGGCTTTTGCTTTTGCTTGTGCTTGTGCTTTTGACTTCGTCTTCTGTTGTTGTTGGTGCTGCCCTTTTTTGGCAGCGGTGTCGGTATCGGTATCGGCATCGGCGGGCTGCTTGACGTGTCTTGCTTTCTGTGTGTGTGTGTGCGTGGTGACTGATCGTTTGTGCTTGGTACCGGACTTTCCTGGTCGGGGCCTTGCAGCGACGCCAGAACGTTTTGATTGAAAGCACCGCTGCCATTTTTTTGTTTTTTTGCTTTCACTGATCTCACCTCGCAGTCGACAACGTGCGCTGGGCAACCAAGTACACCGGTCCTCGCCACTGTCACCGAGAACTATTGGCCAAAGGTGCGTCGTTTGGTGCATCAGACAGAGAAGAGCTAAGAGCCCGCTGACTGGCTGCCGTTTTGGAAACGGCGCGCGCCTGTCGAATCCCAGTCCGAATTCTGGGTTGTCAGACGAGTTGTATTTGGAGGGGGCTCATGAGATTGATGGTGGATAGAGAAGCAAGAAAGCGGTTTGGTTTGGTGGATAGAGAGAGATACCGTTGCCATGAGTGATGATGGAGAGCAGCTGTACGATGCGTGTTGTTCATCAGATCCACAAGAGGCGCTGCAGCTGGTGAGCAGTTGGGACCAACAACGTATTCGAGATGCTGCCCAATACAAAGATGATCGGGTACGTATGCTGTTTGGTATGATGTTGTGTGATATTGGTTACACTTTGAATATGTCACTGGATGGGTGACGTTATGGTATAACATGGGACATATACTGCATGTTTGCATCATCCCACAGTGGGGCCAAACACCACTGCACAAGGCCTGCTTTAACGGTCATGTCAAGGTGGTGGAGATGCTGTTGAAGCACGGTGTTGATGCTAAAGCCAAGACCAACGTCAGTACAGTACCTCCCTCTTCCCCCCTTGACCCCCCCTATGATGGTGCACCCGTACCCCATGATGATGATGATGCTGTACCTGTACGTCATGCTGATGCATCATCCCACAGGATGGCTGGACACCACTGCACTATGCCTGCGATAGCGGTCATGTCAAGGTGGTGGAGATGCTGTTGCAGCACGGTGCTGATACTAAAGCCAAGACCAACGTCAGTACAGTACCTCCCTCTTCCCCCCTTTACCCCCCCTATGATGGTGCACCTGTACCCCATGATGATGATGATGATGATGCTGTACCT
>NW_001865168.1:36761-37695 GCF_000002865.3 Monosiga brevicollis MX1
CTTCCAAGGATGCTGGGGTGATGTCCGGACTTGCAAGGTTGCGGTGTAGGGCATCTTCGAGGAAGGGTACCATGACATGGTCCCAATGGGAAGACCAGGTTGCTGCCAGGTTCGCCTTGAGCTGATGGTTCATGTGCATGGTCACAGCAATGTAGGCCGAGAAGTAAGGATCAAAGCCAAAAGTCTGTAGGCGTTGCGACTTCTTCTGGAGGTTTGCTCGGAACCCCTGGATCACGTGCGAGGCGAGCGGAGCCATTGTGGTCATTGGCTCCATGACAGGTTCCGCGACAGGCTCCGCGACAGGGTCCGTGTCAGGTTCCGTGTCCGATTCCAAGTTAAGCTCGTGGGTTCCTTGGCCAGGGGGCCCAGTTCGCGAACGGGTGCGCGAGGACATGCTATCCAGCGCAAAGATTGAAGAAGGGCGGTCGGTCGATCGAAGTTTTCAATCGCTACCATGTCAGGCTCCAGCACGTCTGGAGGCCGTCTTTGGGTTGCGAGGAAGCGCGTAAGTTTGAGGAAGCGTTTTGAGAGAGGTTTGAGAGACGTCCGTCGGAACGGAGCGAAAGCTTTGGTGGTGTCTTGAGGTCAATTGAACCAGTTGCGGTCGGCAAGCATTCACAGTGACCAGACCAGGTGCACCGTTAGAATAGCTGTAGAGTCGCTCAATCCCGAGGGTAGGGAAAGTCACAAGAGAGCAGAGCACACAGGAGAGCAAAGGGAAGACAGAATGGCAGGGGGCTTGACGTACCTGCGGTCGGCAAGCATTCACAGTGACCAGACCAGGTGCACCGTTAGAATAGCTGTAGAGTCGCTCAATCCCGAGGGTAGGGAAAGTGCAACTCGTGCCCGACCGCAGGTGTCACAACAAAGGGAAACAACAGTAGCCACAAGCTTATTGCCCCAGGGCAGCTGCCCAGGCATCGTGGGGACCGCT
>NW_001865167.1:0-4225 GCF_000002865.3 Monosiga brevicollis MX1
AGGAACAAGATGGGGTTCAGCAGCATCAATCTGATCGATCAGCCAGATGAGTTACATGTCGGTCGATGTTGCAGCCACGGCTGAGGGTTGCGGGCTGGCTGCGCGGGCAGCGGGCGGCTCTGTGCTCGTGAGCCTCACGCACGGCATTGCGTGCTGGCTTCACAACGTCGATCGGCAACGCGGGAAAAGATGGCATAGAGAGCACCTCTTCCCACTAATAATGTGCCCTTTTCAGCGTCCAAGTCGAGCATACAATCAACAAGAACCACCCAACAAAAGAGGATGACCAGTGGCACGCAAGCTCGAGTCGTCGGATTTTCCTTCACAAAAATCCCACAGAAGCATACAAACTAAGCTCCTCTATGTACCTCTATGACCCACACATGAATGGTTTTCTGCTTGCTCTTGATTCTCTATGCCTACAGCATGGGCTGGCGTCATTTCACTGAAATTAGCTGGCACGCGACCCTCAACCTAGCCGTGCACAAGCCAATGGATTGGGTCTGTTAGCCTTTATCGCATTACACGAGAAAAGGGCAAGTTGTAAGTTGACTCCACGAGGGCGGTTCTGGGCCGTGCGCACGCCTTGACGGGCCTGGCAGGATGACTCGCGCCGTGGTTGTATGAGCCCAAGGGGACGAAGCTCGAGTGGCAATGACCCAAATTTGAACTTTGCTGCACACGCGCGTGTGTCTCTCTCTAAAAGCAGCTGCCAAACATGCGAATGAAAAAAAGGGAACAAGAATCCAGATAGAACAATCAAACATCAGAAGACAGTCGCGCAGAGCCCTGCCGGATGGTTTCCATCGACACAGCCCAACCGACCGACGATGAGATGGCGCCGAAAAAAAAGGGTTTGTCAAACAGCCCTGCATCCTCGCAAGTTGCAGCAGCCTCAACCGTTCTTTCATGTCCATGGTGCATCATGAAGTTTTTTGTTTTTTCTCCTGGGTTTGGCTACTACTTAAGAAACCGGCCGGCCCTCGACTGGACTGCATCGTTCTCACAACAACCGCCTCCCCGATTTGTGAATGTTTTGTCGGACCTCAAATGCTGCCACGCACAGCTAACGACGCCGGTTCCGCCCACATCTACTTGAAGCAATCTCACGTGTCAATGCACACACTGGTCGCGCATCCTTGCTCCGCGCTTGGCGCTCCAAACAACGGGATCGACGCAGAGTGAGCGTGAGCAAGACGGTCCGCTTTTACGGGTGAGCAGTGGGACCCCAACGTGGCAGTTCACGCTCTCCCTCCCCCGTTTCAGCGCAGCCGGGCCATAAAACAACGACATGCACATGCTCAAGCCACCTCTGTCAGCTTGGCGCCGAGCCGAGCCGAGCATCGCCTTGATGTTAAATACTACATCTGACTGATGTATGTTCATTCTGCCGGCCGACACACACTATCAGACACGCAGAAACGGTCCACGCAATCGTCCACACACTGAATATAAAATAGACCTCCCGAAAGTCAGGAACGTTGCTTTTAATGAATAACCCCCTTGTAGATTAACAAAATCTGCATTATTCTACACACACCCTCTAGAATAATATTTGTTCTTGCGTAACACATGCTAATATAAGAACAAGGGGTCATGTTAACTTGATAAGTCATAAATTTGAAACTACTCCTCCATTTTCAACTTGGCCTCGCGCTCAGCGCTCGGGGTACGATCGCGCCGTTGATACAGGCAAAACGGCAGTGCCGCGTGCTCCCTCTCCCTCCTTCTACCTCCCTCCTCCTCCCTCGTCCTCTCTCCCTCTCTCCTCCTCCTCTCTCTCAAGCTCTCTTTCACAAGCTCTCTCTTTCTCTCTCACGCTCTCACGCTCTCTCTCAAGCTCTTTCTCAAGCTCTCTCTCAAGCTCTCTCTTCCTCTCTCCCCTCTTCCCCCCTTGCTCTCTCTTCCTCTCTCCCTCTCTCCCCCTCTTCCTCCCTTCTTCCTCTTTCTCTCTCTGCTTCATCTGTTCATGCGCCTCCTGGGCGTGTGCGTTGCTGATGTTGCCGCTCCAAGTTTGACGCGTTGCTCTGGTACCCATGTGTCTCCGCTAGTGCCTTTGCCTGTTTATGACCGTGTGTTGCTGCCCGGCCGTTTGTGCTGTCGGCTGGTCTCTGCGGGCTTGTTTTGCGCCTGAGCCAGGTCCTGCTCGATACCTTGGCTGCCCGACCCCTCCCGTGTTCGGCTCTTGTTGTGTGTTGTTCTCAACATCCTTCGTACTGGCGGCTTGCGACCGACGGTCTACGAGAGCTCTCATGGCTCAGACAGCTGCTCATCCATCCTGGTGCTCTGGCCTTCTAGATTCTCCTGTACTCCTCTGTGGCTCCGACTGTCCTGCACTGCAAACCGGCACCATGGCTTTTGAGAGTAAGCCAAAGCCAGCCCACAGCCGCTGCGACGTACCCATCCTTGACATCAAGGGGGTGAACGGCTTTGCTTGCTGCCACCCCCACTCTTCATCTCATGACACCATGAACTTCGCCCGTCTGTGGTAGAAATTGGCTGTATGCCCGAGCTGTGCCGCGCAGTGGAGGAAATGGACTGGATGTAAGCCTTTTTGCTTGCCCTCAAGCTCGTGCATCGCCCATTCACCTCAAACCCAACGCCCGCTCTTCTCTCTCACCCGTGCCATGTTCGCCTCGCGCTCGCACGCATATGGCACTCGATGGTGTGACGGTCCATGTCACGCCAATCAGGCTGCCCACCGACATCCAGGATGAAGCCATCCCCCTAATTCTAGGTGGTGGTGACGTTCTGTTGGTACGCCGGTGTTCCCCCTTGGCCCAACGCCGCGCCATGTCGATATCCCATCGTTCATCTCCTCCTCCCCTTGTTTGTTGTCGACCTGCTAGGCGGCTGAAACAGGCTCTGGCAAGACAGGCGTAAGTTGACAGCCCACTGCTGGCATTGGCCTCAGTCAGGCCCTGGCAGTTCAATGCCTCGGTACTCCTGTTCAGGCGATGTATGATGCGCACTGACATTCTTCCTCACATTGACTTCCGTAGGCTTTCTCCTTGCCCATCGTCCAGATTGTCGCCGAGTCTCTGCAGGAAGGCCCCGTGCCCGCAGCTAAGCAGCGCGCCACTTCCCGCCAGCTCCGCATGAGCGCTCTGGATCGGGACGACAACTTTGCCGTGGACGCTGCCGGCCTGCTTTGCCAAGCCCGTGAAGCCCACAAGTGGCAAGGTGGTCGTGCCACCGCTGGTGCTCTCAAAGGTATGCCTTGACTTGCCCTCACACAGTGCCTTGGCGATCCTCGTGCCTGCAGCCCCGACATGCCTCGGTCACACAATGGTTCGTCGGCCCTGGGATCTCTAGGCAAACACTACTATGAAGTCACTGTCACCGACGAAGGTCTCTGCCGCGTCGGCTGGGCCACCCAATCGGCCACGCTAGAAACCGGTTCGTGAGGGCCCATTTGAGTGGATACAATCACCACCACCACCACGCCTTTTTCAACCACCCAACCCTGCTACGCCTCACCTCGGGGGCCCGCTCCACTGCAGGCATTGACGATCAGAGTTTTGGCTTTGGAGGGACCGGCAAGAAGTCAACCGCTCGCCAGTTTGAGGATTACGGCGAGCCTTTTGGCCTCAATGATGTCATTGGATGTCTGCTGGATCTTGACAACCAGACCATGGCCTTTAGGTGAGGTGTTGCCGGCCATCCGGCACTCGAGCAACAAATACACTTCCTTTTCTTTGTGCATACCAGCTGTTTTACCACCCGGTCTCCTCGAACCCGACTGACCCACCCCTTTTCCTGATGATTCATTCGATTTTTTCGCAGCAAAAATGGCAAGGACTTGGGCAAGGCCTATGACCTTCCTGCCTCTATTCGAGGTAAGCTCACATCACCCAAACTCACCATAGCAATTTACCCCAGCAAAAAAAGCATCCCAGCTCTTTCCTCTCCTCCCTCACGCGCACTGTTTGCTTCAGGCCAAGCGCTTTTCCCTGCATGTACGGTCAAAAACGCCGAGCTGCGTTTCTGCTTTAGCGGTGCCAACATGAAGCACTTGCCTCAAGGATACACGCCCATGGGTGATCAACCCACCACCCACTTGGCACTCACCCGGTAATCACCCGCTTTTGTTGACTGACACCGTTCAAGTTGGCTCAAACGTTTCTCGTCTTTGCCTCTTGACTGGTCTTCCCATCTTCTCACTGCATCCTCTGCGCCATTCGCCTTCTTCTGTCATTTCTTCTTCTTCCCCCCCCCCCCCCAC
>NW_001865166.1:0-5262 GCF_000002865.3 Monosiga brevicollis MX1
ACTCTTGCTGCTCTTTCAATCACACTTTTTGCCAAACGCTGCCTCCCCGTCCTGCTCTCTCAAATCCCTCTGCTTTGCATACTTCCTAATTTTTACCTGATTGCCGCATCTTCATCTTCCTCTCCGCCGCTTTGTTGCTCAATTCCTACTTCACGCTCAATGATCATGTACCGTCCTCACGCCACCTGCTTCTCTTTCTCTCGACTTGTATCCTTGCACGCGTTTCAAACTTTGCTTCCTCGCCTTGATATTATAAATTGATGTCTTTCAACGATCCTTCCACTAACACATTAGCGGTTAGCCTCCGATCGTGTCGCTGTTAGCGGTTGCGCCAAACCCACATGACAATAAACATTCTGAAAGTTTCGATTGAGTACCGACAGTACAGCGCACCAAAAGCTCGAACGTTGACTTGTCATGTAAAATTCATGGCCGCCACGACAAGAAAAAACCAAAAATTGAACAAATGCGAGCGACGGGCCATTCGCGAAGACCGAGTGACAGCCGGGCCCCTGGTCACAATTTTCGGCACACGTCAAAACAAAGCATACGCCATCTGCTTCACGCGTTTTCGGTGCTCATGATGGAGTTATCGTCCACCTGGAATCATCCTGTGACACGCAAGCCCAACCATTAGTACCCCCTCAAAGCGGCTCAAACAAAGCAAATGGCGCGGCTCAATACCAAATGGCAGCCTGCCCCCTGGTCACAATTTACGGCGTACGTCGCAAAAAAGCTCACCTCGCATTTTTCACACGCTTTCGCTGCTCGATATGGAGTCTTCATCCACCGTTGGCGGCCCTGTGACCCGCCAGCCCCACCATTAGTACCCCCCCTCGAAACCGCCAAGCAAGCGCGCTCCTCAGCCGACACCAAATGGCAGCCGGGCCCTTGGTCACAACTTTCGGCGCACGTCAAAACAAAGCTCACCTCGCATTCTTCACACGCATTCGGTGCTCACTGTGGAGTTCTCACCCACCGTCCGCCGCCCTGTGACCCGCCAGCCCCACCATTAGTACCCCCCTCGAAGTGCTTCAAACCAAGAAGAGAAAAAACAAAAGGCCCCCTCAACACCAAATGGCAGCCGGGCCCCTGGTCACAACTTTCGGTGCACGTCAAAACAAAGCTCACCCCGCATTCTTCACACGCTTTCCGTGCTCACTGTGGAGTTCTCATCCACCGTCGACAGCCCTGTGACATGCCAGCCCCACCATTAGTACCCCCTCTCAAGTGCTTCAAACGAGAAAAAAGGCGCGCCTTGGCTCCTCGCCCAACACCAAATGGCAGCCGGGACCCTGGTCACAATTTTCAGCGCACGTCAAAACAAAGCTCACCTCGCATTTTTCACACACTTCCGCTTCTCACTGTGGAGTTCTCATCCACCGTCGACAGCCCTGTGACATGCCAGCCCCACCATTAGCACCCCCCTCAACGGCCAAAAAAAAACCAAAGGCGCGCCTTGGCTCCTCAACCAACACCAAATGGCAGCCGGGCCCCTGGTCACAATTTTCGGCGCACGTCAAAACAAAGCTCACCTCGCATTCTTCACACGTTTCCGCTGCTCGATATGGAGTCTTCATCCACCGTTGGCCGCCCTGTGACCCGCCAGCATAACCATGAGTCCCCCCCTCGATACGGCCAAACAAGAACAGAAGCGCCTCTCTGCTCCTCAACCAACACCAAATGGCAGCCGGGCCTGCGGTCACAATTTTCGGCGCACGTCACAACAAAGCTCACCTTGCATTCTTCACACGCTTTCAGTGCTCACTGTGGAGTTCTCATCCACCGTCGACAGCCCTGTGACATGCCAGCCCCACCATTAGTACCCCCTCTCGAAGTGCTTCAAACCAAAAAAAAAGAAAAAAAAAAAGGCGCGCCTCAACACCAAATGGCAGCCGGGCCCCTGGCCACAATTTTCGGCGCACGTCAAAACAAAGCTAACCTCGCTTTCTTCACACGATTCCAGTGCTCACTGTGGAGTTCTCATCCACCTTCGGCCGCCCTGTGACCCGCCAGCATCACAATGAGTACCCCCCCTCAAAGCCAAAAAAAAAAAAAAAAAGGCGCGACTTGGCTCCTCAACCAACACCAAATGGCAGCCGGCCCTCTGGTTAATATTTTCGGCGCGCGTCAAAACAAAGCTCACCTCGCATTCTTGGCACGCTTCCGCTGCTCACTGTGGAGTCCTCATCCACCGTTGGCCGCCCTGTCACCCGCCACCCCCGGCATTAGTACGACCTCCAAAAGGCTCAAACAAAGCAAAAGGCGCGCCCTGACTCCTCGGCCAACACCAAATGGCAGCCGGGCCCCTGGTCACAGTTTTCAGCGCACGTCAAAACAAAGCTCACCACGCATTCTTCGCACGATTCCAGTGCTCACTTTGTAGTCCGCGTCCACCTGCGGCTACCCTGTCTCACGCCAGCCCCACCATGAGTACCCCTCCTCAAAACAGCCCAAACCAAAAAAACAAAGGCGTGCCTCAACACCAAAAGGCAGCCGGGCCCCTAGTCACAATTTTCGGCGCACGTCCAAACAAATCTCACCTTGCATTCTTCACACGCTTCCGCTGCTCGATATGGAGTCCTCATCCACCGTCCGCCGCCCTGTGACCCGCCAGCATAACCATTAGTACCCCCCTCGAAACGGCCAAAACATAAAAAAGGCGCGCCTTGGCTCCTCAACCAACACCAAATGACAGCCGGCCCCCTGGTCACAGTTTTCGGCGCACGTCAAACCAAATCTCACCTCGCATTCTTCACGTGCTTCCGCTGCTCGATGTGGAGTCTTTATCCACCGTTGGCCGCCCTGTGACACGCCAGCCTCATCATTAGTACCCCCCCTCGAAACGGCCTAAAGGTGCGCTCGTCAGCCGACACCAAATGGCAGCCGGGCCCCTGGTCACAATCTCTGGCGCACGTCGAAAAAAAACACACATCGCAGTTTTCTCGCGTACTCGGTCCTTATCATAAGGTCCTCATCCACCTGCGGCTACCCTGTGACACAGCACTACCGTCAGAAACGCCCGGCGATTGGCGCGCCAAAACTCGCAAATATCACTCTTGCTTTCGTTTCTGGCAGCGGGCATCATGCATAACATTTTCAAAAGCGGGCCTAAGATCGGTTTCTCACCTGCATTTGAGTGGGAGTGCTTCGTGCTGGATCTGACCAGGCTCCGTGGCTCTTGGGCCTAGCTAGCGCGTCCATCAGCGTACGAGCGGTCGCGGCTCCTCATGGGTCAGATCGAGGAATTGTCTTGACAACAAATGGCAGCCCAACACGAGATCAGCAAGAATGGTCCATCCACGACGGTCACGCGGCAATGTCGTTTGACCACCCGTTCATCCATGTCGTCGCTTGCACCTCAACAGCTCTTGCCCGTCGCGCCACAACGACGACAACGCACCACCAGGAGCGCGCGCGCGCCCCGCCCATGGCCCGCTTCATCGTGGGTGTGTCAGTGAGAAAAAAAAAAAAAATGAAGTCAACTGCAAAGGGAAGGAAGAGAGGCAAGAGGTTAATGAAGCAAAGTTTGAACTAATTGAAGTAGATCATATCCAGTCAAAGTACAAAGTCGCAGCACACTCAGCAGTTATTGAAGATACAAAAGACGATGACATTCTGACATTCGGTTCTGTGTTCCATTTTCAAAAGAGCTTCCTGTGTGTGTTTACATGTTAGCAAAAACTGTCGGGGCCGACTTGGGCTTTCGCCGCACTGCGGAGCAGGATCCTCGCACTTTCAAACACAAATTCCACAAGACGCCAATGCCCATTCCCTGGAGGTAGACCAGGAACGGACGAGTACAGCCACTCGACAAACAAGTCGCGCGTTTTTAAATCCTTCAATGTCTGTACCCTCAAGTTGTAGCCCATCCGTTTTGCCAGGTCGCGCAGCCCCGAATGACAGTCCGAATAAAGGAGGATACAGCTCAGGCCCGAATTCAGTCCTTGAGACTGCCTGCAACGGTGATTCCGTGTATCCCATCCACGAATCATCCTTGGCATTCCACAAGCGTAGCAACACGTTTCGTCGGGGTATACGAGGCGCACGAAACATTCACTTGTCTCGTGTCTTTCGAAGTGACACCGCTCTCAACCACGATTAGATACGCATTGATGCTCGGCCTTCAGGACGGGTTTCGCCTGTCGAATGGTACATCGCATGCAGTAATCATCCATCAAATTCAGAACGCTAATAAACTTGTCAGCCGCCGCGTGGTGCATCTGATTTTTTTTTTTGTCCCCGATTTCGACCGAAATATTGGCGCGACATTGTGCCGATTCGGTGGCGTAGCCGAAGCAGATACCGGGGCTTCAGAGCGAGCGGCAACGGCAGTAGTGGCAACGGTAGCGGTGCGCGTATCACTCGATGCTGCTCGTTTTGCTGCGGGAAGAGGTGACTCCGCTGCTTGCGCCGCTGTTGAAGAAGCAGCAGCTGTGCACGTGACATCCGATGCCGTTCGCTTGGATGTTGAGGGAGCAGGGCTGGAAGCAATGCCGTTGTATTGGACTACAAGCATAGAGGTATGTCCAGAAGCTGCTGGAACACTTTGGAAGATATCAGTCCAGGATGATGTCTGATGATCCTTGACGTCGCTCGTCAAGGAAGCCTATAGAACATCGTGATTGTTCCTGCCATCCGGATATAAGTACGGTCCTGTAGACAGGAAGGCATCTTTACTTTGAACCTTTCCTGTTTGTATTTCCGATGTTTGTCACCTTGACTTTTCGGCTGCAATTTTGCAGAATATGAAAGAGTGCAGTCATTTTGTTTCATCTGACGAGGTTGCTCTGAGCTATTATTGTATTGTGCATCCTGCTAGGACTGGTATCTTCCAGGGTGATCCAGTAGCTTCTGGGCATGCGTCTACGCTTGTAGTGCAATAGATCACGCGCTCACCAAGGGCTTGTAGATCTTGAATATTGAACAATTGAGGATCCACGCGCCAGCCGACGCTATATAGAACAGCAGCAGCGCACCGCCAGCGTCTGACCTGCTCCGCATGAATCAAGCCTTGGACTGGCGCCACGGTGAAATCCGATGAGAACAAGATAATGCGAACAATGTCATGGGAATCAGGTTCGCACCATTGGGATTTGAAGTTTGGTAGGAGCAAGGGTTACGGGTTGCGCCCAATAGCTCTGCAATCAGCTATAAAGTGAAACAGATTCATCGGTAAGCAAGATTGCCTCTGAAATTAGTACGACGAAACAAAAAAAAGCCCCACCTCCAGCCTGATGCGACTGTCGCTAAGGAGCAGAT
>NW_001865165.1:0-1232 GCF_000002865.3 Monosiga brevicollis MX1
ATGCCCCTCTTTTTTACTAATTCACAATGCCTCTCTTATTTTACATGTCTTTCCAAATTCATAATGCCCCTCTTATTTTACATGTATTTCTAAATTCACAACGCCTCTCTTATTTGACATGTCTTTCTAAATTCACAATGCCCCTCTTTTTTTACATGTATTTCTAAATTCACACGCCTCTCTTATTTTACATGACTTCCTAAATTCATAATGCCTCTCTTATTTTACATGTCTTCCTAAATTCATAACGCCCCTAATACTATGCAGAAAGGTAGCTCTGTCCAATACCCGACTATGGTATATGTTTACGAGGAAGTTGTGAAGGGGAAGTTCTGACAATGTAACGGTCACCATGTGGTAAAAGTCCGTTGTCTAATTGTGTGTGAAGTTGTCTGTTCCTGTCGAGTTTATGTTAAAACCAACGCGCTTTTCGAGCAAAAAAAAATCCCACTCGTAAGCCATTGTTTGTGTCGTGCATCATATTAAGTATTATACTTCCACCTTCTTCACATGACTTTGAAAAGTGTTGACTTCATCACACTGTGCACTTCTCTTCCGTTTTTTTTTTTTCGCAGTCGTCTCAAGCGCCCGCCCCTTCATGCTCATGGCTGCCTCCTCGGCGTAAAACAAATCGCATGACGCATCATACCTGGTTCATGTCCTATTGACTCTGCTCTGAGACACGCACGTTCTCACCATGCCCAGAGTCAAGGAAATGCCGTGCAAACAGTGCGGCCAGATATTTCCCAATCGAGGGGCAAAGGAACAGCATGTCTCTCGGGTGCGTTCAACCACTCGGCGATCTTTGGAGCAACCGAGGCATCAAATCTCACGATGCGTTGGCAATAGGTCCATCAAAAAAGCACGTCCGTCAGGCTCAATGGGCAAACCATCATGAGGCACCGAGAAGAAGATGGGAACTTTCATTGCCCGGTGGAGGGATGCGGCTACCGCCATGATCGCTCAGCCACCCTCAAATCCCATCTCCAGCGTGTGCATGAAGAGGAGACACCTCCTGTGCCTGCAACACGTGTTCCAACCAATGAATGCCCTTCCGCTGGTTTAAAACAAAGACGTGTGCGAACACGAAAGCGCAGCGTCAAGCTTGATAAGCAACAAGGTGCTGTTGGGGCTCAGATGTTCATGACCGACATTGGCTGCTTGGTGACTCCCGCGTCTTCAGGGCTGGTGTGTACTCATTGTGGCCATGTCCTCAGTGGTAATGTGCCCCA
>NW_001865165.1:1282-2269 GCF_000002865.3 Monosiga brevicollis MX1
CGGGGACAGCAGTATCAGCAACACCAGTGGTCTCAGCACCGTCAGCGACAGCCTCCTCG
Source organism: Monosiga brevicollis MX1 (assembly GCF_000002865.3). Lineage (NCBI taxonomy): Eukaryota > Choanoflagellata > Craspedida > Salpingoecidae > Monosiga > Monosiga brevicollis. Next base: position 1,342 of record NW_001865165.1, read on the forward strand.
GTTCCAGCTGCCGAGAGCGCTGAAACGGCTTGTGGCCCGTCGAGCACCTCCGCATCAGGTGGCTTGACATCAGGCGCCGGGGTCGGCGCATCACCTGGAGCTGAACTTGCAGCTGCGCAGCACTTGGCCCAGCTTATTGCCCCGCAGGCTGACCAGTACAATGCACACCTCCTGGCACAATACATGACCTGGGCTGCTCAACTCCAGTACACTGCGCAACTGGCGCAGTCGGCACAGCAGGCTCAGCAGGCTATAAGCAATGCAGGCAGAAGCCGTAGCTTCACACGTGTACGTCGAATTCCATCGCATGCTCATGACATGAGAACTTCTCGCCATGTGGACTCACTCGCTGTCGGTTGCTGTGTGCTCCATTCCAGAGTGCCAAACGAACCCCTCACATTTGCTCGGTTTGCCGTGGCCCTGCCATCAACCACAAGCGCAATTGGTGTCCTGTTAAGCAAAAACCTCGAGGGAAACTGGCAGCCGCGTCTGCTGTGTCTGCCTCTGCTGCCTCTGCTGCCTCTGCTCCCTCTGTTGCCTCTGCCGCATCTGCCGCCATTTCTCAACTTCATCAAAGCAATTCCAATTTGTAACGATCGAGGCAGAAATCTGCACGAACTATGATTCTTTTGTTTGTTTTATCCTGATTTTCTCCTGATTTTCTCCTGATTTTCATTGATTTAAGCTTCTTTTTGGAGCGGCTCTCGCCGCCCCAAAAAAAAAGCTTTTTTTTTTTCCCCCCCGGGGGTACCTGCCCCAGGCTCTAAAACAAAGACGTGTGCGAACACGAAAGCGCAGCGTCAAGCTTGATAAGCAACAAGGTGCTGTTGGGGCTCAGATGTTCATGACCGACATTGGCTGCTTGGTGACTCCCGCGTCTTCAGGGCTGGTGTGTACTCATTGTGGCCATGTCCTCAGTGGTACTGTG
>NW_001865165.1:2319-3444 GCF_000002865.3 Monosiga brevicollis MX1
ACACCCCGTCGGCACTCCTCGAGTCGGGCATGCATGAGCTATTCTGGACGGCCTACGAGCAGCTATCGGATCAGGGCCTGGCCGCCGCTGCGGTGACGCGTCTGTTTGACGACAATGAAGGGCAGTATCAGCATCGCCCCATGCGGCAAGTACAGCCGCAAACCGTCAGCAGGTACCTGAGTCTTGGGACATGCCTGGTCCAATTTTTGCTGCTGCTGGAGGCCATGCCAGCCCCCGATCCGTCCAGCTTTCTGGGCCAGGTGCTTGCCAGCCGCGGCCCTGCGGTAATCGATGCCACCGTGGCTCTGAGTGCGGGCCTGAACGCTGAAATGACCAAGAAAGAGCTGGTCGAGCCCCTCACGTCCCTGTGGCTGGCCCTGGTGGAGGTGGAGCTGAGCCTCTTTGACAACGACAAGGTGCACTTTGTCAACGTCTTCCTATTGTGCACGGCCGTGTCCAAAGGAAGCGGCATCCTGCAAGACATCAGGCAGTGGACCACGACGCCCGCTGGACTGCTGTACATTTTCAAATTGTTCCTGCTTCACCGTGGCAAGAATGAGTCGTGGTCAGTGGCCAACGAGTTGAGGCCGTATATGCAGCCCGGGCGATTGGTGCATTTCTTGAGCCAGCGCATGAGCATGGCACGAACAGCGAGCATGGCCGAGGGGCAGGCTGGAGTCGACGTCGATATCCGAGCCGATGGCGACGTGACGGACGAGACGCTGCGCACCATTGTCTGTCGAGGCATTGAGCTCAATGTGGAGGAGCTTGGGGCTGCGCTGGAGCAGATGCGCAAAGACATGACGGAAATATTGGACAAGCACCTCTTGCTCGACTCACGCCTGCGGAAAGATTACGAGAAAGAATATGAGCGGCTGCGATTGAAGGAGGATCGGACCAACAGGGTCAAGAACTGGTGGGTGGGCCATGGCAGTCCAGCCGAGAACGCGCTGTTTGATCACATTGGCCAGACCCCGAGTCTGCGGCAAGAGTTTATCCAAACCGAGCATGGGTCCAATGGCGAGCTGACCTTTCGAGAGGACAGGGTGCGGGTATGGCTCCTATATGTGCGCAGGTTCAACGAGCTAGCACTCACCTACACGCACATTGCCGGAGGTACGATTG
>NW_001865165.1:4018-5216 GCF_000002865.3 Monosiga brevicollis MX1
CTTCAACATTGCGCCCCTGCAGACGATGGTCAGCCCAGCCACCATTTATGCGGCATTTCGTCGACAGATGACCACGTACCTCGGCCAAAGCTGGGGGTGGCCACATGGCGACACGCCGCAACCTTCTGGATGACGACGTTTGTGATTAACCGACTGTCGGCCGAGACGACCGGCGCCCTGGGTAGCCTGATTCACACTCAAGCTCAAAACTCTGGGGACACGGCCCAGCGGGCCTATGCACGCACAGCCAGTGACCATGTGCAAACCAAAATGTCGTCGCGACTGATGCATCAAGTGGCCTCGCAAAAATGGCATGCTTTGTTTGGACTAGATCGCAAGCGCAGCATAGCCGAGTTGACCGCGAACCAAGAAGCATTGGAAGCTCGCTATCCCATCAGCTGGAACCCGGTGACTGACCTCTCGCCCGAGGCAAACGGGCGTATCATCATGAACACGAGGGCCGAGCATGACGTACCCTACATGACCCAGCTGGCCAAGCAGGCGAGCATCTCCTGGGGCCACAGTTTCAACAGCCAAGAACAGTTGGACCTGGCCGCGGCCATTGACCAGCACCGGCCGGAAGATGGATGGCTGATTGTTGTTGCACCGACAGGCATGGGTAAAACATTTTGTACCCTGCCCAAGCTGGGCTGTCGCCCGCATGCCGGTACGGTGCTGTGGATTGTGCCGTTTGTGGCCGTGGCCAACGATTTATTGCGGCGATTTCAAGGCGCAGGTCACAGTGCCCAGCGATGGCTTGGTCCCTCTACACAGATGGCCTGGACGTGCTCATCGTTACGACCGACATGTTTGTCCGCGTGGGATCTGAGTCCCTACACGGAAAGGTCTGCTTTCAGCACATCCGCACCGTGGTGATGGACGAGGCGCACACACTCATCTCGGATGCCAGCTACCGAGATGTGATGGACGAAGTCGCAGCCAGTGTGGGTTCTGGCGGATGGACCAACATCAAACGCGTGGCGTTGACGGGCACACTTTGCATCGGGGACCAGGAGCATCTGTTTCGAAAGCTGGGGCAGCAAGTGGGGGGCAAGGTGTACCGTCTGGAGACGATGCGTCGCGATCTGCAGCTGCGTGTGCTTCACGGAAACCAGCCAAACTTTTTATCGCATGTGCAAGCCATTGTGGACACGCAGCGTAACATGTGTCAGGCGAATGGGAAGGCGTGTGCACATGA
>NW_001865164.1:0-3157 GCF_000002865.3 Monosiga brevicollis MX1
GCCAACATCAATGTCAATGACCTTGAAGAACTTGTCGACAATGCAGTGGGTAGTGGGTCGAGCATAGTGTCGTTCAAAGGCGCGCAAGAGGCCAGGGACCTTGTCGGCCACAATATCGTGCAGCCGTGCTCGGTCGGTGTAGTTGAAGGCACTCTTGAAATCGAGGGAGAGCATGGTCCAGCCCGGGGTAGACTCACAGGCTTGAAGCTCACCAAAGGCCATGCCAACCGCTGCTGAAATGCCGTCCTTGACTCCGACAGCCAGCTCTGGACTGGCCTGTAGCAAGTGGGCAATATGGGGCTGCTGTTGCTCGAGCAGAGCGCGGTTGACAACCTTGTTGAAGATGGAATCCGTGCCCACGGGTCGAAACTTGCCATTGGCCTTCTCCAGGATAGTGTAGTTGATGGAGCAAAGGGCATGTCGAATCGACTCGGGCACGGTGTTGTTGGCAATGTGGTGAAAGATCTTGTTCAAGGCAACCTGAGGACCTCCAGTGGCGGTGGTGGGGCCCTGAGGCGCGTCTCCATCAGGAGGAGCAGTCGGGTTGCTGGTAGAACCCTGGCGTGGGCCCAAGACCTGACTGAAGTGCTCCTTGATGCGGTAGATGGAGGCAAGAAGCTCACCAGACCAACCATAGGGGTCGGTGACACCCTTGGTGGCCGCCAACGCCTTGGGGAGCTCACCCTTGGTGAAGGACACGGTTGGGGAGCTCGCAGCCGTGGCTGGTGCCAGTGTAGACGTGGAGGTGGGTGTCGAAGCCATGTACGGGGTCAGCCCGGGCGGTACCAAGAGGTCGCGCACGGCCTGAACCTCAGAATTACCAATCACGGCACGAGCCTTGTCGGCATCAAATGCTTTGGCAATCTGACCTCGGTTCAGACGGTTCGTGACGTGGTTTGCCCAGGCTTCGTCCGCCAGGTCCGGGTCGCGGACGAGCGACCTGAGGCTCTGGTCGACTGCATCGTTCGGGTGGGCGCCCGCGCCGGCGTTCAGCTGTCCTCGACGGCTCTGCTTGCGTGCGACTGCCTTGCGCATGGCGTCCACGACCCGACCTAGTTGCCCCGTCACAAGCCAACGGAGACGATCGTGAAACATATTGCGCAGGTCAATCGTAGACAGTGCGGTCGAGGGAGCAGACAACAACATGCTAGGCAAGGCCAAAATCAAAGCCCAGCACATCTCTCGCTCTTCAGCGGTATAGTCCGAGTGGACGGCAGACCAATACAGTTGGCTCAAGGTGGCAGCCATCAGCTTGGTCTCGGTGGCGTTGGATGGGTAGCGGCTGCGCTGCATCAGTGGATGCCGGGCGAGCTTGAGCAGCTCGCAGACACTGATGCGAGACCCTACACACTGTTGGGGCCAAGCGCCACGCATAATCTCAAGCAGGTCGTGTCCAGCCGCATGAAACAACGCCTCGGTCGCTCGCTTCAGATTGGCACCACATCGGGAGCGGTGTTGACTGATACCAGCAGCTTCGAAGAAGAGGTGACACTTGTTGCACTGGGCAACCAATTTGGCCTCCATCACCTGCTTGACCAGATCAGTGGCTTGCTCGTCGTAGGGGTGCTCGCGTAGTACATGATTGACCCAAGCTTTGCGGTCAAGGCGGGGCCCCTTGCATTTGCAAAGCCCAAATGGGCAGGCGAGGAGTTGCCTGTGGCCAGATGTCTTCAGCAGGACCTTGCGCTGGGCATCCAGCACGTTGGCAGCGATGGGTGGAGCAGGATCGCTGAGAAGAACATCTTGCTCACTCTCACTGTGTTCGCCCGCTGCATCGTGTGTTTCACTCTCACTGACTTCGCCAAGTGGGGCTGAGTTTGCATGCTCACTGTGTTCGACAGGATGTGAAATGGCAGCGGGCAAAATGGCAGTGGCAGGGGGTGAAGCCGAGGGCGGAGAGGGATCGGAATGGGTTTGCTGTGTATCCGATGGATCTGGCAGCACCATTTGAGCGGGTGTAGGTGATTGCACCAATGGCTCAGGCGTGGCACTGCCGTTTGTGTCACCGTCACCATCATGCGCGGGAGGGGCGATAGGGGTGGGCGCGCGGAGTGCGGTGGAGCGAGGAGGGGAGTCGCTTTCGTCCGAAGACATGGTCAAAAAATCCGATGGTGTGTTAGGAATCGAATGATGTGTCTGCCCTGTGGACTCGGGCGAGGGTTGTTGCTCCCCGCTGCCATTTGGCTCAGAGGGCACCGATGCTGACAAATCCTCGGTCATAGGGGCCAAAGATGTGGCAGTGGCGGCGGCAGGCATTGCGCAGCAACTTGAGCAAAGGAGCGAGGGCTGGATGGCGTGCGAGGGGTGCGGGGAGAAGCATTGGAAGTGTTTCCGAGAATGGGAAGTTGCTCCCCGCCGCCGTTTGACGTCCTGGTCACTGGCTCGGCCGCGGGCACGACGGCACGTGCCGAAGACTCGGTCGCACCGGCAGTGGGGGACGTCGAGGGCACATGAGACGAGGCACGGGCGGTAGAGGCAGAGTGGCGGGCGCGAGGGCGAAACGGGGTGGTCATAGGGTCAGGGAAAACATGGTTACGGTCGTGGCGAGCGCTGCCATGTTTCGTGTGTTTCGCAGAACGATGAGTTTGGGAAGGCGAGGTGGTGGTGTTGCTTGGAGGTGACTCGGCACTCGGGCGTTTAGCACCGCGGACCTGGGTCCAAGAATCCTCGCCGCCGGACTCAGTGGCCATGTCCGCGGGGCAAGCAAGCGAGCAAGCGAGCGGACACGGTGGGAGCGAGGGCGCCGCCAAAACGCGGGCCGCAAGGAGCGGGGTTGCAGATTTTGTCTGACAACGTGGTTCACGCCAAGATGTCAGGATGAGGCTGCTACTGGCAAACATCAGGAGGTCATCGACATAGACGGCGATCCAAATGGCATCGCGGCCATTGTTGAGAAAATAAACACATCGGTCCTTGAGGCAGCGAGTAAACTTCATCTCCGTGCACAGCTGGTGGTCGAGCATCTGGTACCAAGCACGTGAAGCTTGCTTGAGGCCATAGACAGCGCGGTTGAGCTTGCCATGAGTGTAGCCATTGAAGTACTGCTCGAGACCTTTGGGCACGGTGATGTAAATGTCCTCCTCGAGTGGAGCGTTGAGAAAGGCAGTCTTGACATCCATCTGGTGGATGATGAAGCCATAGTCGACAGCAAGAGCAA
>NW_001865164.1:6272-7086 GCF_000002865.3 Monosiga brevicollis MX1
GCTCGTCGTAGGGGTGCTCGCGTAGTACATGATTGACCCAAGCTTTGCGGTCAAGGCGGGGCCCCTTGCATTTGCAAAGCCCAAATGGGCAGGCGAGGAGTTGCCTGTGGCCAGATGTCTTCAGCAGGACCTTGCGCTGGGCATCCAGCACGTTGGCAGCGATGGGTGGAGCAGGATCGCTGAGAAGAACATCTTGCTCACTCTCACTGTGTTCGCCCGCTGCATCGTGTGTTTCACTCTCACTGACTTCGCCAAGTGGGGCTGAGTTTGCATGCTCACTGTGTTCGACAGGATGTGAAATGGCAGCGGGCAAAATGGCAGTGGCAGGGGGTGAAGCCGAGGGCGGAGAGGGATCGGAATGGGTTTGCTGTGTATCCGATGGATCTGGCAGCACCATTTGAGCGGGTGTAGGTGATTGCACCAATGGCTCAGGCGTGGCACTGCCGTTTGTGTCACCGTCACCATCATGCGCGGGAGGGGCGATAGGGGTGGGCGCGCGGAGTGCGGTGGAGCGAGGAGGGGAGTCGCTTTCGTCCGAAGACATGGTCAAAAAATCCGATGGTGTGTTAGGAATCGAATGATGTGTCTGCCCTGTGGACTCGGGCGAGGGTTGTTGCTCCCCGCTGCCATTTGGCTCAGAGGGCACCGATGCTGACAAATCCTCGGTCATAGGGGCCAAAGATGTGGCAGTGGCGGCGGCAGGCATTGCCGCAGCAACTTGAGCAAAGGAGCGAGGGCTGGATGGCGTGCGAGGGGTGCGGGGAGAAGCATTGGAAGTGTTTCCGAGAATGGGAAGTTGCTCCCCGCCGCCGTT
>NW_001865163.1:0-1134 GCF_000002865.3 Monosiga brevicollis MX1
TGGCTGTTTCAAGACCGCCTCAAAGGATGACGAGGCAGGTCCGAGCAGATCAGACCCTGGATTACCAGGCTCATGACCGTGCAGATCGTGTCGAGGCAGGCCCGTGAAGATCAGACCCTGGATGACCAGGCTCATGACTGTGCAGATCGTATCGAGGCAAGGAAGGGAAGATCAAGTGCTGGATGACCAGGCTCGTGACCGTGCAGATCGTGACGAGCCGAGTCCATGCAGATCAGACCCTGGATGACCAGGCTCATGACGGTGCAGATCGTGTCGAGGCAGGTCTGAGCAGATCAGACCCTGGATGACCAGGCTCCTGCCCGTGCAGATCGTGACGAGGCAGGTCCGAGCGGATCAGACCCTGGATGACCAGGCTCATGACTGTGCAGAGGATGACGAGGCAGGTCCGAGCAGATCAGACCATGGATTACCAGGCTCATGACCGTGCAGATCGTGTCGAGGCAGGTCCGTGAAGATTAGACCCTGGATGACAAGGCTCATGACGGTGCAGATCGTGTCGAGGCAAGGAAGGGAAGATTATTAGAGGCACAATCTGAGACGGTATACTTTACCACGTTGTGTGTCCTTTGGTACTTGATGTTGTCCCACCTTGTTGTGTAACATCTTGCTGTACCATCTTGGTGTATCATCTTGTTGTGGCATCTGTTGGTCCCAACAGATTGCTGATATCGCTTCCACCTGTCTTCAGTGTGATAGTCCATTCTCTGTCTCCACTGTGTGTGTGTTTCCACCTGCTATAAATGGGAGCGATCTCCCTGGATCGGTACCATTTTCCTTCTTGACCTCGGTCGTTCCACTTCCCTCCTTCTGTCTTGTTCTGTCTTGTTCCTTCGCCTTGCTTCAATCCATGTTCTCGTGTACACTTCGACTGGTTGGATACCTCTGTGACAATCGCCTTGTCCACACACATTACACTGTACTGGACATATACCTTTAATAGGTTATGGGCCTCGGTTGTGTACTCTTCCAACCTCTCTTTCGTTACCCTGCCTTGCGCTCTCCAGCTGCTCCGTTCCCCTCCTGCTTCCTCCCTGTGTCTTCTGCTTGCTGTGCTCTGTTTTTGTGCTTTTAAAACGATTCAATTTCATCAAAAACCTCTCGTTCGCTTGCGTA
>NW_001865163.1:5749-7107 GCF_000002865.3 Monosiga brevicollis MX1
GGAAGGGAAGATCAAGTGCTGGATGACCAGGCTCGTGACCGTGCAGATCGTGACGAGCCGAGTCCATGCAGATCAGACCCTGGATGACCAGGCTCATGACCGTGCAGATCGTGTCGAGGCAGGTCTGAGCAGATCAGACCCTGGATGACCAGGCTCCTGCCCGTGCAGATCGTGACGAGGCAGGTCCGAGCGGATCAGACCCTGGATGACCAGGCTCATGACTGTGCAGAGGATGACGAGGCAGGTCCGAGCAGATCAGACCATGGATTACCAGGCTCATGACCGTGCAGATCGTGTCGAGGCAGGTCCGTGAAGATTAGACCCTGGATGACAAGGCTCATGACGGTGCAGATCGTGTCGAGGCAAGGAAGGGAAGATCAAGTGCTGGATGACCAGCCTCCTGACCGTGCAGATCGTGACGAGCCGAGTCCATGCAGATCAGACCCTGAATGACCAGGCTCATGACTGTGCAGAGGATGACGAGGCAGGTCCAGCAGATCAGACCCTGAGACCTGTTTCAAGACCGCCTCAAAGGATGACGAGGCAGGTCCGAGCAGATCAGACCCTGGATTACCAGGCTCATGACCGTGCAGATCGTGTCGAGGCAGGCCCGTGAAGATCAGACCCTGGATGACCAGGCTCATGACTGTGCAGATCGTATCGAGGCAAGGAAGGGAAGATCAAGTGCTGGATGACCAGGCTCGTGACCGTGCAGATCGTGACGAGCCGAGTCCATGCAGATCAGACCCTGGATGACCAGGCTCATGACCGTGCAGATCGTGTCGAGGCAGGTCTGAGCAGATCAGACCCTGGATGACCAGGCTCCTGCCCGTGCAGATCGTGACGAGGCAGGTCCGAGCGGATCAGACCCTGGATGACCAGGCTCATGACTGTGCAGAGGATGACGAGGCAGGTCCGAGCAGATCAGACCATGGATTACCAGGCTCATGACCGTGCAGATCGTGTCGAGGCAGGTCCGTGAAGATTAGACCCTGGATGACAAGGCTCATGACGGTGCAGATCGTGTCGAGGCAAGGAAGGGAAGATCAAGTGCTGGATGACCAGCCTCCTGACCGTGCAGATCGTGACGAGCCGAGTCCATGCAGATCAGACCCTGAATGACCAGGCTCATGACTGTGCAGAGGATGACGAGCCGAGTCCATGCAGATCCGACCCTTGATGACCAGGCTCATGACTGTGCATCGGATGACGAGGCAGGTCTGAGCAGATCAGACCCTTGATGACAAGGCTCATGACGGTGCAGATCGTGTCGAGGCAGGAAGGGAAGATCAGACCCTGGATGACCAGGCTCTTGACTGTGCAGATCGTATCGAGGCAAGGAAGGGAAGATCAAGTGC
>NW_001865162.1:0-1612 GCF_000002865.3 Monosiga brevicollis MX1
AATGCGAGGTGAGCTTTTTTGCGACGTACGCCGTAAATTGTGACCAGGGGGCAGGCTGCCATTTGGTATTGAGGCGCGCCATTTGCTTTGTTTGAGCCGCTTTGAGGGGGTACTAATGGTTGGGCTTGCGTGTCACAGGATGGTTCCAGGTGGACGAGAACTCCATCATGAGTACCGAAAGCGCGTGAAGCAGATGGCGTATGCTTTGTTTTGACGTGTGCCGAAAATTGTGACCAGGGGCCCGGCTGTCACTCGGTCTTCGCGAATGGCCCGTCGCTCGCATTTGTTCAATTTTTGGGTTCTTTTTGTCGTGGCGGCCATCAACTTGACATGCCATGTCAACGTGCGAGCTTTTGGTGCGCTGTACTGTCGGTACTCAATCGAATCATTCGGGATGTTTATTGTCGTGTGGGTTTGGCGCAACCGCTAACAGCGACACGATCGGAGGCTAACCGCTAATGCGTTAGTAGAAGGATCGTTGAAAGACATCAATTTATAATATCAAGGCGAGGAAGCAAAAGTTTGAAACGCGTGCAAGGATACAAGTCGATAGAAAGGGAAGTAGGTGGCGTGAGGACGGTACAGGATCATTGAGCGTGAAGTAGGAATTAAGCAACAAAGCGGCGGAGGGGAAGATGAAAATGCGGCAATCAGGTTGAAAATCAGGAATATGCAAAGCAGATGGATTTGAGGGAGCAGGACAGGGAGGCGGCGTTTGGCAAAATGTGTGATTGAAAGAGCAGCAAGAGTAGAGGGAAAGATGATCGGTTTGGAAAGTCGACTTTCAGGAGAAGAGAGATTTGGAGAGGGGAAGCGCAACAGGTGGCGGGTGGGACGAGCGGGAAGGTAAAAGATCAATAAAATAAAAATAAAAAATACAGGTGCGAGATGGGGCGAGAGAGGAGAAGGATGGGAAAGGTAAACGGAAGATATTGAACGAAGGAGAAGGATTGAAAGAGATGGGAGCGAGCGAGTGGCGAACAGCATGAGCAGTGGGACAAGCAGACGGCGAGCCTGGGGCAGGTACCCCCGGGGGGGAAAAAAAAAAAGAAGCTTAAATCAATGAAAATCAGGAGAAAATCAGGAGAAAATCAGGATAAAACAAACAAAAGAATCATAGTTCGTGCAGATTTCTGCCTCGATCGTTACAAATTGGAATTGCTTTGATGAAGTTGAGAAATGGCGGCAGATGCGGCAGAGGCAACAGAGGGAGCAGAGGCAGCAGAGGCAGCAGAGGCAGACACAGCAGACGCGGCTGCCAGTTTCCCTCGAGGTTTTTGCTTAACAGGACACCAATTGCGCTTGTGGTTGATGGCAGGGCCACGGCAAACCGAGCAAATGTGAGGGGTTCGTTTGGCACTCTGGAATGGAGCACACAGCAACCGACAGCGAGTGAGTCCACATGGCGAGAAGTTCTCATGTCATGAGCATGCGGTGGAATTCGACGTACACGTGTGAAGCTACGGCTTCTGCCTGCATTGCTTATAGCCTGCTGAGCCTGCTGTGCCGACTGCGCCAGTTGCGCAGTGTACTGGAGTTGAGCAGCCCAGGTCATGTATTGTGCCAGGAGGTTTGCATTGTACTGGCCAGCTTGCTGGGCAATAAGTTGGGC
>NW_001865162.1:6025-7124 GCF_000002865.3 Monosiga brevicollis MX1
AAAAGCGTATTGCTGAGTNCGGTGCAGGTGATTTGAGACCTGAAGGCGCGGCCGGGACCAGCGTACCAGGCGTGCGAGCGAAGCGACATCGATGAGAATTCAACCAGGTTATGTCGGTCAACACAGCTGCGTAGGGCTGCTGTCACATTATCAAAAACAAGCAAACCAACAAACAAGGGCTCGACAATCGACTCACCCTAAATTGATCGGCAGGGGAACACCTGGTGGAGGTCGAGGGCATGGAAGGAGCGATGATGGCGCCTGCGTGCTCGCAGCCGAAGGCGATGGGGCTCTTTCTGCGGTCACGGGCGGTTGGGCACTGGCGGCAACGTCGGCAACTTCATCTGCCACGGTCGTTGAAGCTGTGGCAACAGATCGGGTCCCTATTGGAAGCCGCAATCAGAGCGTGCGCCTAATGAGGCTGGCTAGAAAGTGGGCCACATCACACGCGGAGCCCACCTTGAATGGGAAAGAAGGTGTCGATAGTTGCTGCACGTCGTCGTTGTTGACCATCGCAGGCCATGGCATGGCGGTCTCTTGGCATGGTCAGATCTGCTCAGGGTTGGCAAGCTATCCCTTTGGCAGCTGGCTTTGATGCGCGAACAAAATTGGAAAAAAAAAAAAATGAAAATTTAATTTTCAACCAGAAGTAATATACTTTCAACCCCATTATCTCATGTTGAGATTTGAATTATTGAAGCCCTCAAAAATGGCCTGAACTTATTCAGAATAGCAACAAAGATATAGAAATATTTCGAGCCCCATCATGACAAAGAATACCTTTTATGAATCAAGTCAGAACGTAAATTTGGGCAAAAGCAATTCAAAAAGGTATTGTACAGAATACAGGGGATCGAATATGTCAAAGTACATGACATTTCCTCCCGAGGGTAATTGCCCCAAGCCCCAGACGGCGAAGCGAGGAAAAAAACAAAAAGCATGGGAGAAGATGGAAGGGGCATTGATGGGATGGCAAGGGAAGAGACGAAAAGGGGGCACGGAGGAAAGAAGGAAGAAGTGAAGGAGAGGGGAAGGGGTCAGGAGATGGTGAAAGGGAGAATTAACATCATGAGAATAAAATAGTAAAGGAATGGAAGAG
>NW_001865161.1:0-1204 GCF_000002865.3 Monosiga brevicollis MX1
TGCACATCGCCAAGTGCTCCTTCTTCCAGAACCAGGTCGACTTTGTGGGCCACACCGCTGAGCCACAACAACATTGCTATGCAGACCTCGAAGCTGGCAGCCCTCCGGGACTGGCCACTTCCTGCTACCACCACTCAACTTCAACGTTTCCTAGGCTTTGCCAACTACTACCGCCGTTTCATCGCTTCTTTTTCCAAGCTCGCCAAGCCGCTGACTGATCGTGCGAAGAACAGTCTCAAGCGCGTCAAGCTGGCTTGGACCCCTCAGATGAAGTCAGCCTTTGAGGACCTCAAAAAGGCTCTTCTCGATGGCCCCGTGCTCATGATTCCAGACACTTCGGGCCAGTACCCATTTTCCCTGCAGACGGACGCCTCTGACGAGTGCATCGGCGCCGTTCTTTCTCAACAAGGCCGCATAGTGGACTGCTTCTCGCAGAAGCTCCACGACGCCGAGTTGAACTACCCTGTCCGTGACAAAGAGTTGCTGGCCATCGTGCGCGCGCTTAAGCGCTACGCCCACTTGATTGGCAACCAGACTGTCGACGTGTACACTGACCACCGCTCTCTCCAGTATCTCGAGACCACCAAGCTTCAGGGCCCAGTACCCCAGCGTAGGCGCCTTGATCGTTGGTGGATGGATACGCTTCAGCACGTTAATATGCGTGTGATTTACCTACCAGGCCAGCACAACGTGGCCGCTGACGCCCTCTCACGAATGCACGTGAAGGACGAGGACGTTACAACGTTTACTGCCGCCGAGCCAGTCCTAGGTGAGGACGAGGATGGCACGGCGATCCGTGATGGCGGCGTTGCCTTTGTGGCAGCGGCCGCGAACCAGGCCAACGAGACCACCTCAGCGCCAGGCAGCACAACCGTGCTCCAACTTTCCAGCGACCTCTACCCCCAGCTGGTGGAGGGTTACCGAACAGATCCTGACTGGCAGGCCGTGTACGCCGGCCATGCCGACCCCAGCAGCAAGCCACCTAGGCGTGGGCGCCTTGGTATTCGATTCCGGCGGACCGAGCTTGATGCTGCAACGGGTCTCCTCTACTACGCTCTCCAGCCTTCGAGCAAGGCTATCAACACTTCGGCAGATCGACGTCGGCTAGTGGTGCCCCAGGGCCCTGTTCGTGACCTGTTGCTCGCCGAACACCATTCGACGCCACTGGCAGGCCATCTGGGCTACGAGCGCCAGGTGGCGACCA
>NW_001865161.1:6295-7168 GCF_000002865.3 Monosiga brevicollis MX1
CACAGATGTGCTGGAGGCAGATGACCAGGAGACTGACACTCCATTTGCCTCGCCAAATTCGAGTCCAGCAATGAGCGACGATGAAACCATGGTAGCCCCGCTTGTGAATGCTGAGGTTGGCTCACCCGCTGCACCATTGGCGTCAAATTCCCCAGGCATTGGTGGGCGAGTTGCCCAGCGACGCTCTGCCTTGGGTGGTCGCAACAAGGCAATTCAACCCAGCCTGAACGTCAACGAATTGGCCAGCAATGCCGGACAAGCTCAGGCAAACCCGAGCTTCCAGAGTCATCGAGCTGAAGTATGCTACAGCACAACTGGTATGCCGCAGACAGTGGCGGAAGCCTTGGCTCGCCCAGATGCCGCAGCATGGCAGCGCGCTCTGGACGATGAGATTGCTTCGTTTCAGGAACATCAAGTCATGACTGGACTTGATCAGAAGCCCAACGCTGCATTGCTCGATCTGCGAGTGGTATTCGACATCAAGCAAGATGGCCGCTACAAGGCCAGGATCGTTGCCAAAGGTTTCAAGCAGCGTGAAGGCATCAATTACGATGAAACGTATTCGCCGACGGTAAACATGACGACCGTCCGCACATTGATGGCGCTTGCTACTTACCAGCATTACCATGTGCATCAGGTGGATGTCAAGACGGCGTTCTTGCACGCGCCACTTGATGAGGACATCTACATCCGAGTCCCTCGTGGTCTGGAGGCTGGACTCGGTGGCTGTGAGTATGCCAAGCTCAACAAGGCAGTGTATGGCCTGAAGCAGGCATCCCGTGCCTGGTATCTCGAACTTGATAAGTATTTGCGTGACATCATGCAATGTCGTCGACTGCGACAGGATGAGTGCGTCTACGTCTACAAGGAGGA
>NW_001865160.1:0-926 GCF_000002865.3 Monosiga brevicollis MX1
GACGCAACGCCTTTAGCTTCAGCCACTACCGCAACGAATCCCTCGAAGAGGATGATGACCTTGTCAACGGTCCCCTCTCAACCAGCAGCCGTAGCTTGCGCCTCAGCCTCCTTCCAGCTCACCACACCTTTCCACACGACAAGGAGCTTCAGCACGCCCTCGTCGCGTCCTCCCGCAGCTTGCACGAGAACAGCAGCACACCTCCCCCTCTCCACAGCCCCAAAAGCCCCCGGCGCCCCCGCGGCCACACCCGCAACAAGTCTGTTGGTGGCCAGCCCTCCCAATACCCCGTGCGCCCCAGTGAACTGCGATCGGCCCCCAATCGACACCACACCATTTCGGCCCCGTCCGGCTCCGCCCCCGCCACACCCGCCAACAACAGTCATGCCCACGCTCGTTCACGCACCCAAACTCAGAATCAGACCACCAACTCGCCGCAGCCCCTTCACCAACAACCTGACTCTCCGTTCGGTGCCTTTCTACCTGCGCGTAACACCACCCCTTCACCAAACCCAGAGATCGGTCCCGGTGCGTCCACCACCTCTGCCACTCGTCCTGCCAAGCTTCCAACCTCTGCTCGTCGCCACCAGGGCATCCTCGTCGACGTGGATGCAGTGCTCCAAGGAGCCCCGATCACCCACGACATTGACCAGCCCGCCCCAGATTTCTCCACAAGCTATGAACAGGCCCAGGTACGCCCACTTGTTTCCGTTGAGCTGTTTGTCATTCATGCTCACCCATCTCACTTGCGCTTGATTGCCCTTGTTGTCCTTGCTACTATACTATATTTAGGACTCGGGCCTGCGCCGTGTGCTCACCGGCATGAAACAGGGACGCACACCTACCGTGACTGACCACGCCCCTTCAGAGGTGGACGACATGAGCGTTGCCAAACCACCTCCGGGTCTTTCCCGTGAAGCCAGCCT
>NW_001865159.1:0-894 GCF_000002865.3 Monosiga brevicollis MX1
CACCGTCGGCACTCCTCGAGTCGGGCATGCATGAGCTATTCTGGACGGCCTACGAGCAGCTATCGGATCAGGGCCTGGCCGCCGCTGCGGTGACGCGTCTGTTTGACGACAATGAAGGGCAGTATCGGCATCGCCCCATGCGGCAAGTACAGCCGCAAACCGTCAGCAGGTACCTGAGTCTTGGGACACGCCTAACGCTATTCAGGAATGTAGAGTTGTGGTGTGAGAGTGAGCTCAAAGAAAAGACCCTAACGTTGTATTGTCATCATGCATGGGCGGTATGATGACGATGGCTGTGAGGTATTGAACCGTGTACACTGTTAATTGACAAGCAACATTACACTCACTCACAACGTCCAGAACATGACCGTTACACCTTCCACATTTAAAAGAAAACCAAAGTGTAACAAAAATTTCACCCTCTGAGACAGCACCAAGATTCATTTTTGAACCT
Source organism: Monosiga brevicollis MX1 (assembly GCF_000002865.3). Taxonomy (NCBI): domain Eukaryota; class Choanoflagellata; order Craspedida; family Salpingoecidae; genus Monosiga; species Monosiga brevicollis. The sequence goes on from NW_001865159.1 coordinate 455, forward strand.
GAGCTATCTGCTCTTGCCGCGCCTTGCCCTCTTGCAGTCCTCGCCACCCTCTGCTCCTTACACCAACGCAGCATGGCACAGAACCAAGAAGTGTTGTGCTGTCATTGCGAGCGTGCATTTCCTAATCGTCTGGCACGAGAGCAACACGTTTCTCGGGTACGTTGTTCCTGAGGTCGCTTTATCACGTCGCCAAAAAAAAAGCACACACAGACAGAAAAACACACAAAAAAAATGCGACACGTCTCACTGTTCGGCACATAGGTCCATCAAAAAAGCACGCGAATCACATTAAACGGACAAGTGATTATCCAACACCGAAACGAGGACGGGTACTTTCATTGCCCTGTCGACGGATGCCTCTACCACCATCAACGCGCAAACACCCTCAAGTCTCATCTCCGGCACAACCATGAGAACATGCCGACTTCAGTACCGGCTGC
>NW_001865159.1:5636-7215 GCF_000002865.3 Monosiga brevicollis MX1
TATNTCGGTCGAAATCGGGGACAAAAAAAAATATCTGATGAACTACGCGGCGGCTGACAAGTTTATTGGCGTTCTGAAGTTGATGGATGATTACTGCATGCGATGTACCATTCGACAGGCGAAACCCGTCCTGAAGGCCGAGCATCAATGCGTATCTAATCGTGGTTGCAAGCGGTGTCACTTCGGAGGACACGAGACAAGTGAATGTTTCGTGGGCTTCGCATATCCCAAATGGACGTGCTGCTACGCTTGTGGAATGCCAAAGGGGATTCGTGGATGGGATACACGGAATCACCGTTGCAGGCAGTCTCAAGGACTGGATTCGGGCCTGAGCTGTCTCCTCCTTTATTCGGACTGTCATTCGGGGCTGCGCGACCTGGCAAAACGGATGGGCTACAACTTGAGGGAAAGGACATTGAAGGATATAAAAACGCGCGACTTGTTTGTCAAGTGGCTGTACTCGTCCGGTCCTTGCCCATTTCCAGGGGATGGGCATTGGCGTCTTGTGGAATTTGTGTTTGAAAGTGCGAGGGTCCTGCTTCCCTGTGCGGCGGAAGCCCAAGTCGGCCCCCTCGACAGTTTTCGTTTAACACACACAGGAAGCTCTTTAGAGAAGAACCGAATGTCAGAATGTCATCATCTTTATTATCTTCAATAACTGCTGAATAGACTGCATCTTTTTACTTGGAATGGCTATGATCTGCTTCAATTAATTGAAACTTTGCTGCATTAACCTCTTGCCTCTATATCCTTCCCTTTGCAGTTGACTTCATTTTTTTTTTCTCCTCACAGCCACAAAACGCGCCACAATGAAGCGGGCCATGGGCGGGGCGCGCGCGCGCTCCTGGTGGTGCGTTGTCGTCGTTGTGGCGCGACGGGCAAGTGCTGCCGAGGTGCAAGCGACGTCATGGATGAACGGGTGGCCAAACGACATTGCCGCGTGACCGTCATGGATGGACCATTCTTGCTGATCTCGTGTTGGGCTGCCATTTGTTGTCAAGACAATTCCTCGATCTGACCCATGAGGAGCCGCGATGGCTCGTGCGCTGATGGACGCGCTAGCGAGGCCCAAGAGCCACGGTGCCTGGTCAGATCCGGCACGAAGCACTCCCGCTCAAATGCAGGTGAGAAACCGATCTTAAGCCCTCTTTTGAAGATGCTATCCATGTTGCCCGCTGCCAGAGTCAAGAGCAAGAGTGATTTTTGCGATTTTTGACGCGCGAATCGCCGGGCGTTTCTGACGGTAGTGCTGTGTCACAGGGTAGCCGCAGGTGGATGAGGACCTTATGATAAAGACCGAGCACGCGAGAAAACTGCGATGTGTGTTTTTTTTCGACGTGCGCCAGAGATTGTGACCAGGGGCCCGGCTGCCATTTGGTGTCGGCTGACGAGCGCACCTTTAGGCCGTTTCGAGGGGGGATACTAATGGTGGAGCTGGCGGGTCACAGGGCGGCCAACGGTGGACGAGGACTCCATAGGGAGCAGCGAAAGCTCGTGAAGAATGCGTGGTGAGCTTTGTTTTGACGTGCACCGAAAATTGTGACCAGGGGCCGCCGCCATTTGGTGTTGGCTGAGGAGC
>NW_001865158.1:0-1319 GCF_000002865.3 Monosiga brevicollis MX1
CGCCAACACATTATCGTCACCACGAGTTGTTCTTGACTTGTTTGTCAGCCACCAACCTGGCCACCAGCAATCGTGCATTGGTGGACAGTGGTGCCACTGCTCATTTTTTTGTTGATCGTGATTTATTTCATGATCTTGCTCCAAGCTCTGAGACCATTGTGACTGCCAACGGCGTGACGGCTGCTGAGGCCGTCGGCTCCGTGTCTTTGCTCGTGACTGATGTTGATGGTGTCTTGCGCCCCATTGTTCTTGATCGTTGCTTTTATGTGCCTTCTTTTTCTCACAACATTGTCTCGCTTTCTGCTCTTGTTGATGCTGGTTTTGTCGTGTCCTTGTCTGACTCGTCTACATTTTTGTTGAGTGATGCTGATGTCACTTGGTCTGCACCACGTGATGCAGCCAGTGGTGGCTTGTTTTTCTTTTCCTTTCTCCCAGCTCACCACCTGCACCACCAGCACCACCACCAGCAACAACAGCATGCCCATGTTGTGTCTGCTTCGCAGATGCATCGTCTTCTTGGCCACCCGCCGCGCGAAGTTTTGCGCTCCATGCTGCAGCAAGTTGAAGACACCTCGGACGTCAAGGCCATCCTCAACTGCAACGATTGCAACCTCTTCAAAGCTAAGCGCCTTGCTCTGGCTGGCTTTGATCGCGATCGCACGCCCCGCATGCCTGGTGAACTGGTCGCTTCTGACATGTTTTTTTTTTTCGCCTTGCTTAAATAAATTAGGTGTTTGAACCTCAGAGCTGAAAGCAAAGCTGTGCAACCCCGACATCAAAATCACAACGGCACGCAAAACAACACAAGAGAACAAGTTACATTTATCGGCTTCTATCATGCCGAGGAGTACAAGCGCGAAGAACCACGCACATAGAAACAAAAATCGTACAAAACGACCAAGTATAACCAGAGATACGGCCATTCCAAACACTAGTCACCCAAAAAAAGACAGGCATACATCACAAGTACAAGCATCACAGCACAAACACAAAGAACACCACGGCACGCTCACATCCAACGAGACACAACGTCGGATTGAGAAAACAACCGACCACAGAAGACAAAGACATCATACAAAGGACCTTACAAAAATTCAGCAAAAATACCACACAGATACAGCAGAAATCAAAGCAAAATCAGACAAAAATACAAGTCAAGCCATCAACAGACACAACGAGAACCACCTAGGGAGTGACAGGTGCACACAGGGATCCCCACAGAGGGACCCCCGAGGCGGTGCCTACCTACGACGAGCGCAGGCAGACACCGCCAAAGTGGCGCTGGATGTGGTCAGCGTTCATCTGATGGACCAGCGCCC
>NW_001865158.1:5772-7241 GCF_000002865.3 Monosiga brevicollis MX1
TTGCCCAATGGCTCAGGCGTGGCACTGGCCGTTTGTGTCACCGTCACCATCATGCGCGGGAGGGGCGATAGGGGTGGGCGCGCGGAGTGCGGTGGAGCGAGGAGGGGAGTCGCTTTCATCCGAAGACATGGTCAAAAAATCCGATGGTGTGTTAGGAATCGAATGATGTGTCTGTCTCGCGGACTCGGGCGAGGGTTGCTGCTCCCCGCTGCCATTTGGCTCAGAGGGCACCGATGCTGACAAATCCTCGGTCACAGGGGCCAAAGATGTGGCAGTGGCGGCGGCAGGCATTGCCGCAGCAACTTGAGCAAAGGAGCGAGGGCTGGATGGCGTGCGAGGGGTGCGGGGAGAAGCATTGGAAGTGTTTCCGAGAATGGGAAGTTGCTCCCCGCCGCCGTTTGACGTCCTGGTCACTGGCTCGGCCGCGGGCACGACGGCACGTGCCGAAGACTCGGTCGCACCGGCAGCGGGGGACGTCGAGGGCACATGAGACGAGGCACGGGCGGTAGAGGCAGAGTGGCGGGCGCGAGGGCGAAACGGGGTGGTCATAGGGTCAGGGAAAACATGGTTACGGTCGTGGCGAGCGCTGCCATGTTTCGTGTGTTTCGCAGAACGATGAGTTTGGGAAGGCGAGGTGGTGGTGTTGCTTGGAGGTGACTCGGCACTCGGGCGTTTAGCACCGCGGACCTGGGTCCAAGAATCCTCGCCGCCGGACTCAGTGGCCATGTCCGCGGGGCAAGCAAGCGAGCAAGCGAGCGGACACGGTGGGAGCGAGGGCGCCGCCAAAACGCGGGCCGCAAGGAGCGGGGTTGCAGATTTTGTCTGACAACGTGGTTCACGCTAAGATGTCTGACATGTTTGGCCCGCTTCGCTCCCCTAGTATCAAAGGAGCGAGGTACATCATTGCCTATCGAGATGTGGCGACGGGCTTTCTCTGGCTCGACCCTGTCTGTCGCAAGGACGATCTGGCTGAGAGCTTTGCTCGCCTGATTCGCGACTCGCCCATCCCCATTCGCATTGATGAAGCCGACATGCAGAAGCGCACCATCATCCAGAGCGACAATGACGGGCCCTACCACTCCTTGGCCTTTCGCGAACAGCTGCGCCACTTCAACTGTGTTTGGCGCCACTCGCCACCATACACTCCCGAAATGAACGGCGCCATCGAAACCGTCTTCCGCGAACTTCGAGATACCATGGCCCTGCTCCTTCACGACTCGGGCCGTGACCCGTCCTTTTGGGCCCTTGCTGCCAAGCACGCCGAGTACCTCATCAACATCCGCCCCAAGGAGCACCTCAATGGCTATTGTGCCTATGAGCTCCTCACCGGCATCAAGCCCCACGACATCCGCGACTTGCACCCCTTTGGCGCCGACGCTTTTGCCTTTGACCCGCTGCGCCGTGGTGGCAAGCTCGGTCCCAAGGCCCGCCACGGTATTTATGTGGGCTTTTCGCCGACTCACTCTCTC
>NW_001865157.1:0-1770 GCF_000002865.3 Monosiga brevicollis MX1
ATCACGACGGTCACGCGGCAATGTCGTTTGGCCACCCGTTCATCCATGACGTCGCTTGCACCTCGACAGCACTTGCCCGTCGCGCCACAACGACGACAACGCACCACCAGGAGCGCGCGCGCGCCCCGCCCATGGCCCGCTTCATCGTGGCGCGTCTTGTGTCAGTGAGAAAAAAAAAAAATGAAGCCAAAAGCAAAGGGAAGGAAGAGAGGCAAGAGGTTAATGAAGCAAAGCTTCAATTAATTGAAGCTGATCATAGCCATTCCAAGTAAAAAGTCGCAGTCGTTTCAGCAGTTATTGAAGATAATAAAGATGATGACATTCTGACATTCGGTTCTGTGTTCTGATTCTCTAAAGAGCTTCCTGTGTGTGTGTTTAACGAAAACTGTCGAGGGGGCCGACTTGGGCTTCCGCCGCACAGGGAAGCAGGACCCTCGCACTTTCAAACACAAATTCCACAAGACGCCAATGCCCATCCCCTGGAAATGGACAAGGACCGGACGAGTACAGCCACTTGACAAACAAGTCGCGCGTTTTTATATCCTTCAATGTCCTTTCCCTCAAGTTGTAGCCCATCCGCTGGGACAGGTCGCGCAGCCCCGAATGACAGTCCGAATAAAGGAGGAGACAGCTCAGGCCCGAATCCAGTCCTTGAGACTGCCTGCAAAGGTGATCCCATGTTTTACATCCACGAATCCCCTTTGGCATTCCACAAGCGTAGCAACAGGCTCTGTCGGGGTATGCGAAGCCCACGAAACATTTGCTTGCTTCATGTCCTTTGAAGTGACACCGCTCACAAACACGATTAGATACGCATTGATGCCCAGCCTTCAGCACGGGTTTCGCCTGTCGAATGGTACATCGCATGCAGTAATCATCCATCAACTTCAGAACGCCAATAAACTTGTCAGCCGCCGCGTAGTTCATCAGATATTTTTTTTTGGTCCCCGATTTCGACCGAAATATTGGCGCGACGTTGTGCCGATTCGGTGGCGTAGCTGCAGCAGATACCGTGGCTTCAGAGCGAGTGGTAGCAGTAGCGGCAACGGTGGCGGTGCGCGCATCACTCGATGCTGCTCGTTTTGCTGCGGGAAGACGCGACTCTGCTGCTTGCGCCGCTGTTAAAGAAGCAGCACCTGTGCACGTGACATCCGATGCCGTTCGCTTGGATGTTGAGGGAGCAGGGCTGGTAGCGATGCTGTTGCCAACGTTGTTATGATCGTCAGACCCAGGGGTACATGTACTTTCAGCTGCCAGCGGCACTCGCTTACGCCGCAGTGTACCCGAGGCTGAGCTTGCAGCCGATCGCGTCGGAGAGGAGGTTGAACCCGAGGCCGATGGTACTGGCACGCAAATGATCGAGGCCGACGGGGTTGGCGCGTGTTTCGTGGGGGTTGGCTGTGCTGCTGACTGCATGACTGGCTGTGGCGTGCTCTCGTCCTCTGCCATCGTGGTTTGCACCGGGCCACGCGCCTCTTGCTGTAAAGGCGCCTCGTCATTAGCATCAGAGACCATGGGTGAAGCTGGCACCGACATGGATGCTGTATCTGCCTCACCAATCCAAGCATCACTCGTCTGTATCCGTGGCACAGCAGCATCCGTCATTGGCCCTGCATTTGTCGCCACCGCAGCCGTGTCCTGGGCACGTGGAGTGCTTCTGCTCGACTGCGCCGCAACGGCACCTGGTCCTGGGGACGCGACTGTGTCAACGTTCGATGCTGAAGTTACATCCAAGGCGGACTCTGGCCCGATCGATTCTCTCCTCGAGCC
>NW_001865157.1:1820-3311 GCF_000002865.3 Monosiga brevicollis MX1
CGGCGCGGGGATCTAGCAACTTGCCGAGCGCCCAGCTGCGGCACGCATTGCCCTCGACAAACTTTTCCATGCCTGGTGCTGGCCCACGTCTCACTGGTAGCCACAGCTCGGCAGTTCCACCCTGTTTATCGCGACCAGCCCGACCAAATGCCTAGCCCAAGCACATGTACACCATCAGCAAAACCAACAATTGATTTTTTTTTATTATATTTTTTTGTTTTCAACTCCATACAGTTACACGACCGTTTGAGCAACAACGTACCTGGGCCAGCGTATAGACGTTGTAGCCGTTGCCATACCACAACACGTGGCGAATGGTGAGCAGATCCACACCCGTGCTGAGGCAGCTGGTGGCCACAATGACGTCGCATTCACCCCGTTGCCACTGTGCCACATGGTCCTTTTGCGCCTTCTCCTCCAGGTCGGTGTAGTAGGGCAAGGCCACGTAGCCGTATGCGTGCAGCTGGTCACACAGCAGCTTCACCTCGTTCACGGTGTCACAAAAGACCATCATGTGCACACGCTCCCCATTCGCCTGACGCATCACCCGCGTGTCCACAATGGCTTGCACATGCGACAAAAAGTTTAGCTGGTTTCCGTGAAGCACACGCAGCTGCAGATCGCGACGCATCGTCTCCAGACGGTACACCTTGCCCCCGACTTGCTGCCCCAGCTTCCGAAACAGATGCTCCTGGTCCCCGATGCAAAGTGTGCCCGTCAACGCCACGCGTTTGATGTTGGTCCATCCGCCAGAACCCACACTGGCTGCGACTTCGTCCATCACATCTCGGTAGCTGGCATCCGAGATGAGGGTGTGCGCCTCGTCCATCACCACGGTGCGGATGTGCTGAAAGCAGACCTTCCCGTGTAGGGATTCAGATCCCACGCGGACAAACATGTCGGTCGTAACGATGAGCACGTCCAGGCCATCTGCCACCTGTGTAGAGGGACCAAGCCATCGCTGGGCACTGTGACCTGCGCCTTGAAGTCGCCGCAATAAATCGTTGGCCACGGCCACAAACGGCACAATCCACAGCACCGTACCGGCATGCGGGCGACAGCCCAGCTTGGGCAGGGTACAAAATGTTTTGCCCATGCCTGTCGGTGCAACAACAATCAGCCATCCATCCTCCGGCCGGTGCTGGTCAATGGCCGCGGCCAGGTCCAACTGTTCTTGGCTGTTGAAACTGTGGCCCCACGAGATGCTCGCCTGCTTGGCCAGCTGGGTCATGTAGGGTACGTCATGCTCGGCCCTCGTGTTCATGATGATACGCCCGTTTGCCTCGGGTGAGAGGTCAGTCACCGGGTTCCAGCTGATGGGATAGCGAGCTTCCAATGCTTCTTGGTTCGCGGTCAACTCGGCTATGCTGCGCTTGCGATCTAGTCCAAACAAAGCATGCCATTTTTGCGAGGCCACTTGATGCATCAATCGCGACGACATTTTGGTTTGCACGTGGTCACTGGCTGTGCGTGCATAGGCCCGCTGGGCCG
>NW_001865157.1:3997-4596 GCF_000002865.3 Monosiga brevicollis MX1
AAAAAAAAAAAAAAAAAAAAAAAAAAAAAAAAAAGGAGACGGCTTGATTCCAATCGTACCTCCGGCAATGTGCGTGTAGGTGAGTGCTAGCTCGTTGAACCTGCACACATATAGGAGCCATGTCCGCACCCTGTCCTCTCGAAAGGTCAGCTCGCCACCGGGCCCATGCTCCGTTTGGATAAACTCTTGCCGCAGACTCGGGGTCTGGCCAATGTGATCAAACAGCACGTTCTCGGCTGGACTGCCATGGCCCACCCACCAGTTCTTGACCCTGTTGGTCCGATCCTCCTTCAATCGCAGCCGCTCATATTCTTTCTCGTAATCTTTCCGCAGGCGTGAGTCCAGCAAGAGTTGCTTGTCCAATATTTCCGTCATGTCTTTGCGCATCTGCTCCAATGCGGCCCCGAGCTCCTCCACATTGAGCTCAATGCCTCGACAGACAATGGTGCGCAGCGTCTCGTCCGTCACGTCGCCATCGGCTCGGATATCGACGTCGACTCCAGCCTGCCCCTCGGCCACGCTCGCTGTTCGTGCCATGCTCATGCGCTGGCTCAAGAAATGCACCAATCGCCCGGGCTGCATATACGGCCTCAACTCGT
>NW_001865157.1:5728-7270 GCF_000002865.3 Monosiga brevicollis MX1
GCTGGCAAGCACCTGGCCCAGAAAGCTAGACGGATCGGGGGCTGGCATGGCCTCCAGCAGCAGCAAAAATTGGACCAGGCGTGTCCCAAGACTCAGGTACCTGCTGACGGTTTGCGGCTGTACTTGCCGCATGGGGCGATGCCGATACTGCCCTTCATTGTCGTCAAACAGACGCGTCACCGCAGCGGCGGCCAGGCCCTGATCCGAGAGCTGCTCGTAGGCCGTCCAGAATAGCTCATGCATGCCCGACTCGAGGAGTGCCGACGGTGTGTTGTGGCCCAGTTCGACCATACGCTCTGGCTTCAGCTCGTTGATGACCAGCGTCATGCCCACGCTGTCGTAGAACGGATGCATCTGGTGAACGCCGTGCGGGCAGCGCTTCTCCTCGGCCTCTGAGGCCATGGCCTGGGCGCTTGAGATAAACTGCTTGAACCGCTGCTGCTCCTCGAGCTCCTCTTCGTTTTCGCTGACATCGGCTGCCGAGGCGTCGTGGCTTTCTTCGACAATGACCTCGACACAGCGGGCTCCAGCACCGCGCAGCGGCTTTTGCAGCTTGACTCGTCGAGGCGGCTGCTTGGCCTCTGGTTCGTCGGGATGCTCAGCTACGATGTGATTCCACAGACTGCCTTTTGTCGTGAAGCATGCCTGACACAGGGGGCACCCCACACCGTCCAGAATGGGGATGCCTTCAATGGGCATACGAGGCTCAGATTCTGCCCCAAGGTCGATCGGTGGCTCCTCGGGCTGCAGCGGGCGCAGGAGTGCCATGGCTGCATCAATATCTTCTTGGCTGCACCGCACATGGTGCTTTTTGAACAGATGATGCGTCACCCTGCCTCTCAGGACATGACCGCACTGCGTGCACACTGGAGACTCAAAGACGGGGGATACAAGGCACCCAATCTCGTCCATGAAAATTCGCGCCGCGGCAATGCCGTGCTGTTCATCAAGCTTGACCACACGTTTTTTCGTGCGCGTCCGAGCAGGTTTTTGACGATTAGGAGGGCAGGCGGCAGGCGCAGCCGGTACTGAAGTCGGCATGTTCTCATGGTTGTGCCGGAGATGAGACTTGAGGGTGTTTGCGCGTTGATGGTGGTAGAGGCATCCGTCGACAGGGCAATGAAAGTACCCGTCCTCGTTTCGGTGTTGGATAATCACTTGTCCGTTTAATGTGATTCGCGTGCTTTTTTGATGGACCTATGTGCCGAACAGTGAGACGTGTCGCATTTTTTTTGTGTGTTTTTCTGTCTGTGTGTGCTTTTTTTTTGGCGACGTGATAAAGCGACCTCAGGAACAACGTACCCGAGAAACGTGTTGCTCTCGTGCCAGACGATTAGGAAATGCACGCTCGCAATGACAGCACAACACTTCTTGGTTCTGTGCCATGCTGCGTTGGTGTAAGGAGCAGAGGGTGGCGAGGACTGCAAGAGGGCAAGGCGCGGCAAGAGCAGATAGCTCAGGTTCAAAAATGAATCTTGGTGCTGTCTCAGAGGGTGAAATTTTTGTTACACTTTGGTTTTCTTTTAAATGTGGAAGGTGTAA
>NW_001865156.1:0-2304 GCF_000002865.3 Monosiga brevicollis MX1
GGATGGTATCGGGTCCGGACTACAACCGAGTTCGCGATGGCTGTCTGCGTGGGGACCAGCTTGCGTATCGAATCGCCATGTACGCGATGCAACGCCGTCTCGACATCTTCAAGGATACACCGACGGCCCAGAGCCGCCTGCAATGTCGTACCGGTGTGATTGGGTACCGGTGCACACATTTTCATACGTCACATCGTCTACCAGCCGTGAACACGTCCCTGAGTGTGTGCAGCGCTAAACAGCCCAAGAATGTGCCCAATCACCACACCGTCGCAGAGGCCGACTCTTACGTCGACTTTTCCTACGGCAATCTGTGGTAGCACGACCCGCCTGCTTGGTCCGAACCACGCTGTCAATGACTAATCCTGTCCCCGTCTGGTGCTTGATACCCTCCTGACCACTTGCCTGGCCGACATGAGACTCCCAGCTTTTCAAATCAGTTTTAAATTCTACTTTGCATGCATGTTAAAATTTACATTGTTAATTCCATCTTGTGTCTTTCAGTTTTGAGCGACTGCCTCATGCTGCTACCATGTGATATTCCAGGATACGGCAATCTCTGTCAAACCTCACACTTATTATATTATAAAGTGTGCTTTTAGTCACACTAAAAGCCACATTGAGTTTTCTCTAAAGTCAACTTCTTCCTCTCCATTGTTATATATTTAGTGTTTAAAGTGTGATGAATGTTGCAATTTCTCTCGCGCGACCGAGCGGATCGACGTTGGCTGCTCTGCGCTGCGCTGTGCACGAGGCCTCGGAGGATTCGGGCCTTGCGTTGCGCTGCACTGCACTGTCCTTTTGAGTTTCCGCGTGGTAGATGCACATCATTGGCGTGGCTAGCTTCTGTTGCCTGCTTTGCTCTGTCGAGGGGCTGTGGCGAAGGACGGTACACCCCCGGAAGCCCCACCAGTATGAGTCGGTCGCTGTACGTCTTTAATATCCCCAATTTCCTGCCGCTGGAGCGGATCGAGGAGCTCTTTGCAAAGTACGAGTTTGCTTGTTAGGTCCCACTGAATCCACGTTACTGGCCTTTTATGCTTCCGACAGTAACGCAGCTCACTTGCCTTGCTTGCTGGTTCAGGTATGGCACCGTCGCCAACATCAAGCCGCTGCCCATGAAACGGCCCGACCAACCCCAGGCCCTTTTCGTAGACTTTGACTCTCTCCAAGCCGCAGAGGCCTTCTTTAACAACCCACCCGAAGTTGATGGCCATCGACTCCGTTGCGACTTTCAGTCTAGACCCCGGTACGTGCTCAGCTTCGCACCACGATTTCCCCCCACCATCCTTCACCAACTCGAGGACTGCATCACTCAGCTTTTGCCGCCTCATGCTTCCGTGTCCACGTCGGGGTAGTGCTCAACCCAACCCAGGTTTGCACGTGGGTAACCTGGACGCCAACATCAACGAGGCTGAACTCCGGCAGCGATTTGCTCAGTTTGGGACTCTTGTCGATTTTCGTGTCTGCCGAAAAGATCAGCACGCCTTTGCCTTTGTGACCTACCCCACCACCGAGGAGGCCAGTCGGGCCCGTGAACAGCTCAACTGCACTCGCCCCACACAGGCCTCAACTCTTGACATGGACATTTCATATTTTGCCCAGGACCGTCGGCGAGGCCCTGGTCCAGCCCCTGCCCGTGGGCCCCCGCGTGACCCTGCCCACATGCCCCCCCGTGGCCCGCCACACGATGCACGGCGCTTTTCACCAGCCCGAGGGGGTTTTGGCCCACCATCGGCCGGGCCCCCGCGCAGCCGGTCTCGCGAACGCTTCGACGATCGTCCTGCTTACGGCCGCCCTGGAGCCCCGGCTTTTTCGCGTGGCCCTGCACCTCCCCGCATGGATGAACGCCCTTGGCCCGCTCAGAGATACCCTTCCCATGACACTCCGCCTCGTGGAGAGGCTCGCCCCGATTTTCATCCAGGCCATCGCCCCGACACCTACCGTGGACCTGGTGCCGATCCTTCTATTCGATCTGATTACCACCCCGAGTCCACCCGATACCTCCCGCCCAGCCAACAACCCGACCTTCGAAGTCAGAATCCACCACCCAGGCGACCTCTCAGTCCTCCACCCACCTCATTTCGTGCAAATGATCCTTCTCCGGCCTGGCAAGAAAGTCGCGCCCCCCGTGATTTAGCTTCCCGAAGTGGCCCACCCCCTCAAAGCTATGGACCTGGCCCCTCCCATCCTCGCTCACTCGATCGGCCGCCGCTCGGTCCGTCAGGAGATCTCCGTGATCACCCTCGTGAGTCTCTACCAACTGGTCCTCCGCCGCGCCGACCAAGCCGTTTCTCCCCCGAG
>NW_001865156.1:2440-7061 GCF_000002865.3 Monosiga brevicollis MX1
CGTTTCTCTCCTGAGCGCCGTCCGCCTCCAGGCCGTTTCTCCCCGGAGCGTCGTCCGAGCCGTTTCTCTCCCGAGCGCCGTCCGCCTCCAGGCCGTTTTTCTCCCGAGCGCCGCCCACCCTCAGGCCGCTTCTCTCCTGAGCGTCGACTGCCCCCTCCGGGCCGTTTCTCCCCCGACCGCCGTCCACCGCTGCCACAACGGTACCTGGATCACCCCATCGCCGGTTCACTGCCCGATCCGCTACCCAAACGAGCACGGCTGACAGAGGCTCCCCCACCTCGCTCTGAACGCCCCCATTTGAACGTGGAACGTGATCGGGTACCCATCCGCCGGCGATCCTTGGCCTATCAACCCGAGAAAGAGGCTCGTCCCGGCATGTTGGACGGTCTGACCATGGATGAGGTGCCAGCACCCACGCCAACACCCACATCAACTTTGAATGCACCGGCTGCCGCAGATCCAAGCCCAGTCCTGGCGAGCGTTTCAACTGCTGCATCTGATAGAACTTCCGCGGCCCCAGCGGCCGATTCCACCACAAGTGGACCAGTTCCTGCAGCAGCAACGATAACGAGCGCCAACCAATCTGTGGAGCAGCCTCGTTCTCGCACACCCCCGCCCAACCAACCCGAGCCTGCCCGTGCTCAACCCCAACCCAAGAGCCTATACATTGTCAATCTTCCGCGCACCATGGCAGGTAGGTTTACTATGCTTGGCTATTCAGTCCTGCCTGCATATGGCTGCCTCTCACTCATGTTTGTTGGGCTTCAGGTCCAGAACTTGAAGAGCTCTTGGCACGAGAAAGCCAAGCATATGGACCCGTCGAAAGTGTTCGTGTCAAGCTTTCTCGACAAAAGGTATTCGCCTTTGTCAATTTTACCACCCCCGAGAGTGCTGCCAGAGTACGTTATCGCCGCGATCCAAATGTTTCACTTTGATGCAGCACGCATGCCTCAAGATTGGTCCGACCTTCATCCAACTTGTGGTGCGCCGTGGCACATCCCTCACTTCTCAACTCGATAGGCTTTGGAAGGTCTTCCGCGCATCACCATTCAAGGCGAACATCCCCAAGTGTCATTCCAGACACATCAAACAGTGGACGTGAACAAGCTTGCGGTGACCCGTGCTGATATCGCCGAATTCCTGCCTCCCGGCGCTTGGGAGGGCCGTCTGTCTTCGACCCTGTTTGTTGGCAACGTGCATCGGGATACCACCGAAGCCACCCTTCGCGACATTTTCTCCAAAGTTGCACCGGTGGAAGAAGTCGTTTTACATGCTTCAAAGAGTGGCCCGGATGCCACCAGAAGCGCTCCTTATGCGTTTGTCCGCTACGCTTTCATCTGCGAAGCCGCAGCTGCACGCAAGTTTCTCATGGGGGCCTTTATTGATGGCAACGCTGTTCACATCAATCCAGGCAAACCCATTGAGAGCCGATTTGTGTGGATGCACAAACTCCGAGGCACCCCACTGCCACAGGATGTGCATGAGGTGCTCCAGGCAGAGCGCATTCGCGTGCTCCGCATTTTTGCCCTTGATGATGTGGGCGGGCTCGGCGTGGCACTTGAGCTTGAGACGCCGCGCGACGGTGTTCTGTTGCGTGATCGTCTCTTTGGTCAGCCTGTGGAACACCGCTCGTTTCGTTCTCCGCGCATTATGCTCGACTACTTGGATGAACAACACATCCATTATCTGGAAGCCAATCGTGTGCCCGTCTGCAGGTTTGGCGCTTTAGAGCGAACACCACTTGAGCCCTCCATTGATCGCCGCCTTGGCGACGCAGCCCGTTCAGCAGACAATCCTCACGCGAAGCAGGCTGAGCAACGCTTGGAGGCACGGCAACAACGATTTGCCCAGGCATCAGGTTTGCACTGCCTTGCACGACATCTCAACAGGTTTCGTAGGGTTGACGCGATGGACTTTTGGTCTCATTTTTCCCTTGAATATAGGCATGGCTCGCTCGTCGGCTCGTCCTTCAGATGCATTGCCGGTCCCAGGACGCGAGGAGCCACGTCATGAAGCAATTGCTTCAGCCGGCGAAAGGCAACCCGAAAGTGCACATGTGGCCCCTGCAAACACAGTCACCCCGATGGCCATTCCCACTCAACCTACGCGGGGAAATTCGCCACCTCAGCCATTGTCCGGGGGCAACTCGCCGCGCCCTCCAACCAGCGCACCAAAGGCACATGTGCCTTCCGTGGTGTGGCAGGGCCAGCTGCAGATCAAGAGCCATGTGGCACGCGTACGTGCTGTGCACATTTGGGGTCCTCAGGACTTGGCTGGAATGCTGCCGGGTGCGCCCGAGCCCACCTTGTTGATCAAACTTCGCAAGCGCTTGGAGAGCGTGGAGCAGCTTGTATCAAGGTGTTCCGAATCGCCCACACCGCCCCCGCTGCTCATTACGGCGCTCGAACTGGTGCAAGAGAGCCCGGAGCAGGTGGACAATCTCCAACGTTACTTTACACAATATCTGCAGGACAAGAACGTGGCAGGCCTCATTCCCATGCCCAAGGCTACGGTTTTTGTGCTCCCTGCCGCCGAACCGACGCTGCGTGCGGCACGGAGCGTAGCATCCGCGCATCCTGCCCTTGCCGATGGACTGAAGAACAAACTTCTGATGGTGGTCGATGGGACGCCTCCAGACGATGCTTGATCGCTTGCTAGGTCAGTTTTTATCAATGAAACAATTTTTTTGCCTCATTCGTTTGGAGCGCAGTGCGCCCTGAGCCGCAATTCAAACTTTGTGGATGATTTCTCTGGCATCAAATGCGTTGGAATTGCAACCTTCTTGGATCTGACCTGACGAACCTTTAAAGAGGCAGCGAGGCGCCCAGCGCCGAAACGCAACGACACACACTCAAAACAAGCATCAACAAAGTAGTAGCCTCGCACTATACTTCAAAAGCAGTGCCGAGGCAGGCCTTGGCAGATGGGAAAAGCACGTTGCGGGTGGTGGCAAGCGAGAGTTGCGCCAACATCTTCAAGCCTGCAGATCAGCAAGGAGCGCATCGCATCAGCAAACACCCAAGGTGGCACTGATCAATGGAAGGTAACTGAGCAGGCACAGCCCTTACCATAAGTGCCGCCGGGCACATATGCTGCCAGCAAGGAGGCCAAACATGCAATCTGAGGGTACAAATTTGCGTGGCAGAGATAGGTGAGCTCCTGGGGAATTGAGGCCCGATGCGAGGGGTCAATAGCAGAGTCATGCCTGAGCTGAGGCGCAGATAATCGTGGGAACCGTTTTGCGAAGGCCCATGGCACAGTAGAGGGTACCAATCATGGTTGCCAAGTACACGACGATGAAGAGCACGCGCGAACTGGACAAAAGGTGCCGGCAAAAGGCTGTTGGCCCTCGCAAAAGCGCCATTGCTGCGAGCATGGAGAGGCTTCCAAGTGTGAACAAGAGCGCAAACTTTCGTGCCTTTAGGTAGATGATGGGCAGCCAAAGATAGCTCTGTTCAGCAAACAAGACGCCCATTTGCTGGAGATGAGATGCCGTCCGACAGTGCGCAAGCTCAAGGGACCTGTGGAACGCTGCGTGGCGCGGCTGGCGATGCGGTGTGGCACGTACCACGACAAAGCAGAACATGGCCACGCCAATGCACAAGACAAAGCCAACCAGCCGTTGAGTTCGTGTGAGTGGCGGCAAGCATGGATCTGGCTCTGGCTCGGCAAACCATCCTGACAAGTAGCTGTTTGCGGGTGACTCCTCGCCACTTGCCCCTGCACCGCGCAGACCGATCCTGTCACTCTCCACACACGATATACAAATGCAACCACACCACCGCCCAGCGCAAATAGATGCCATCATCACCACAAACCTTGCCCTTTGGCCTCGCCTGGAGAAGCTCCTTTCCCACCACTCCCACCACTCCCGCCGCTGCCACCGCCGCCGCTGCCGCTGCCGTTCAAAAACTTTTTATACATCCGATTGTTGTTTTGCGAAAAAATAAAAAATAAAAAAACTTCAAGAAGCGGAAGTGTAATTTTTGATGCATTTTGACGAATTTCTCGAGATTTTTTGGATAATTTTAAAGGAATATAGCGACTATTTTTGAACACCAGTTCGATAAGATTGATGTATGGGTCGTCGGGTGCGTTCGGGTATTGCCTTCGCCGAGCAGGCACCAGCCTGCTTTTGCCAGATGCATCGCCGTCGCCATGCAAAAGGGGCAAAGGCGCTAAGCTTGCGCGAGCATAGAGCATTCTAAACTGGGTCCCATCCCATCCTAAAATTTAAAAAATCAAAAATGAAAGTTTACAAGCTTTTCCTTTCTCTACTTGTACGAGCGTGCTTAACATTAAAATTTAATTTTAAAGTTTTTAAAGAATTTCGAATTTTTTTGAGGCTGTCACCGTATCTCGTGTCTCGCACAGGGCTCGGATTCCGACGGGAAAGAGGCAGCCCCGGGCGTCCTATACCATGGCAAAGAGCTTGAGCCCAACAGGCGTCCTATACCGTGGCAAAGAGCCAAGAGCTTTGATCGCCTCATCAACGTCCAATATCAACCAATTATTGCACTACATATTCTCACTGCGTTCGTACATATAATTATTGCTGCAACGCCAAACCCGTCGACGCCCACTTTTTCTCTGGTTCTCTGGACCCTACCTCCTTCTCTGG
>NW_001865155.1:0-856 GCF_000002865.3 Monosiga brevicollis MX1
ATTTCGAGCACTACTCGGATCTGAATCCGCGAGCAGTGGGCATGCATGCGGTGACGCTGCGCGTGAGCGATGCGAGCGGCAACGTGAATGTGACGGTGGTGCGGGTGGCGCTGCGGGATAGTCGAGCGCCCAACCTGACGCTGCACTATGTCGAGCCGTGGGACTTTGAGCGAGGGCCAGGCTGGCAGGACCCGATGAATGTGAGCGCCGTGGATGCGGTGGCGGGTGACGTGCGGTCCAGCGTGAAGCGACGAGCGGTGGTGATGACGACGGGCGTGCCGGCATCGATTTGTGAGGGCGCGAACCAGTACTACGCGGCCATGACAGGGCAGGAGGGGAGCAGCGACAATGGCCTGACAGGGCTGGTGAGCGCGAGCGATATGCCGGAGCCTGGACCGGTAGCCGCTGTCAATGGATGGGCAGTGGCGGGCACGGAATACCGGCTGGAGTATTCCGCGAACGATGGCAACGGTAACGTGGCGCATGAGGCAGCGCACATGCGGATTGTGGACACGCGGGCGCCGCGACTGGAGGTGGACGATCTGGTTGTGGCCGAGTATGGGGTGGGGTCGATGTTTGTGGACCTTGTGCACCCAGAGCCGGTGGATGAACCGAATCAGGACCTGCGGGGTCGGCTGTGCGCTGTGGCGTGGCGTTACGAGTTGACGGCGGGGCTGGGGGAGCGCGTGAGCGGCAATGACGCAGGGGTACTGGTACCCGTGTATGCAGAGGCGCGATGGCGGGAGTATGCGCGAGACCCATCGGCATGGGAGTCGATGGCAGTGCCGTTGGCGGAGCTGACGCTGGATGCGATGGTGGGCACGCTGTACCGAGTATCGTTTGAGGTGTTGGACGT
>NW_001865155.1:5242-7308 GCF_000002865.3 Monosiga brevicollis MX1
GTGATCGACTGATTATGCTTGTATTTTGTCGTTGTTCGGTATATTATATTAAGGTGAACATGTGGGGCAGATGTGCATGAATTTGCCAAATGTAAGGATGGATGTCGTTGATTTGTGTGAGTATGGCCGCGCTGACAGTTGAGTTTTTACTGAATGATAGGCATGTACACGGATCAGAGCGGGCAGACATCGTGCAAGACTGCGAGCACTTGCTTGGCTGGCACCTACCAATTTAGCGCCTCAACGTCCACAAGCAATACCTACTGTCTCCCATGCGCAAGTGGTACGCACTAAGTATTTGATCGATTTCTGCGTCGCCGCTGTTGGTTCTCGCTCGCTGCCCATGGCCGATGGTTTGCGATCGAGCACAAGAGGGAGCATGGCCACATTGACTGTTGTGGAATGGTGGTTGAAATGAACCATAGGCAAGTACACAAATCTGAGTGGGCAGACGTCGTGCAAGACCGCGAGCACATGCTCGGCTGGCAGCTACCAATACAGCGCCTCGACATCGACGAGCAACACCCACTGCATTTCTTGTGCAAGTGGTATGTGGCAGACATGCCGCGTTGTCGGGCTTTGCTGTGCCTTATTCTTGCAAGCCTCGTTTCTTGGTGTCCTTCGTGTGTGATTGGGTGTTCAAATGGGACGTCATGTCTCTGTGCAAACTCATACTGACTGTCGCGTGATGGTCGAACTGAATTCTAGGCAAGTACACAGATCAGAGTGGGCAAACGTCGTGCAAGACTGCGAGCACTTGCTCGGCTGGCACCTACCAAAACGGTGCCTCGACATCCACGAGCGACACGGATTGTCGCTCTTGCCCAAGTGGTAAGGAGTGGTGTGGTGTGGTGTGGGAGCATTGCCCGCGCTGACAGTTTTGTTGTTACTCAATGGTAGGCAAGTATACGGATCAGAGCGGGCAGGCATCGTGCAAGACTGCGACGACTTGCCCATTCTGTACACAACCGAGCACAATTTTGAAAAATGATGAAGTCGATGGTCATGCCTCTGGCACTTCATCTGCGGCTGTTCTCAAAACAACACTTGGTGACAGAGATAATCACATGAAGACCACTATAACCACGGTGCCGTTACCTCGTGATGAAACATCCTCGTCTTCGAGGCAGATTGGCGTCGGCACCGTTTGGGGTGTCGTGGCTGGCGTGATTGTGTTTCTGCTTCTGTTTGTCGCCTTCATCAAACGCCGGCACAAGCATCCTAGAACTGCTCCTCATAGCTTCACAGACACCTTCAATGTCTTGACATTTGCGGAGAATTCGACGCATTCCTCTTGGGAGTTAGAACGAAGCCGTCTGTTTATCTCAAACCGTATTACTGCCACTCCTTTTGGTTCACTCAGCACTGGCTATCTTGAAGTAAGTCAGAATAGTCCTGTAATCATCATTATATGCTTGCCGGTGTCATCATCATGACCCATCGTTTTATCTTCGTTTTTCTACCCTCTTATGCTTGAATAGCCTATGAACAAAAGTCACAGCGGGCGGTGTGTGCCCGTGCTGGTTAACTGCCTGGAGGCGCATAGCGCCTTAAGACTTCGAGATGCCTTCATGGCAGAGGCTTCGATTCTCAAACGCATTGGTCGCGATTGCCATCCTTCGATAGCTAGGTACGAGCATTTTTAACCACGAAAGCTCTCTTCGTTTGCCTAATCCATGCCACCTTCAGTTCGTGATTTATTTCATTCGCTCGTGTATTGTGCGCCTTGCGTTGCTGCTTTATGCGTGCTGTTTGGTGCTAGCCTCGTGGGAGTGTGCTTCCATTCACAACCATTGTATGTCGTGCAAGAGGATTGCGAGCAAGGCTTTTTGGCCACTATGTTACGTGATTGTCGTGGATCTCAGAATTTGGAGGAGAGCTTGTCCAAGGCTGATTTATCCAACATGTGTCAGAAACTCATGTCGGCCGTCGAGTTTCTGCATGATTCAAGCGTGCTGCTCATGACCTTGAACGGCTTTACTGTGATGATGGATGTCCACGGTGAACCACGCATTGTTGTTTTGGGTCGCGATCCCAAACTGCATTTGACGTGCGGGGAGGGAATG
>NW_001865154.1:0-555 GCF_000002865.3 Monosiga brevicollis MX1
TTTTACCATCCTCCGCATCCGACTAGTAGCATACGCCGGTGGGGCCACGCTGCCAAAAGGAGGCGGATTTTCGGCAGAAGCGTAATCTTCGGAAGGAGCTGGCGGCGCCGATGCTGCCACAGGGCTCGAGCTCATCAACGGTGTCTTCTCCATGACGACCTGCGCCGAGTTTTCTGTTTGCCCGTTCCACTCCCGGGACCACCACGATCCACCGACAACAACTCAAGAGCCAAAATGATCCAGCACAACGAGGTCACTGTGCTTTGGTGTCAGAGGGACACCGAGAAAATGCGGCTTCATCGTTTTCTGCTCCAGCTCTGGCCCTCAAAGCTACATGTGCACACGTGTGCGTGTGTGTGTGTGTGTGTGTGTGTGTGTGTGTGTGTGTGTGTGTGTGTGTGTGTGTGTGTGTGTGTGTGTGTGTGTGTGTGTGTGTGTGTGTGTGTGTGTGTGTGTGTGTGTGTGTGTGTGTGTGTGTGTGTGTGTGTGTGTGTGTGTGTGTGTGTGTGTGTGTGTGTGTGTGTGTGTGTGTGTGTGTGTGTGTGAGAAAAAAAA
>NW_001865154.1:6172-7321 GCF_000002865.3 Monosiga brevicollis MX1
CCACACAGTTACAAGCAGTGATCTCACTTGACGCTTCGGCAGGTGATACCCTGTGCTGACTAAGCCCCTTGGCTTTTCGAGCGGCGGAGAACGGTGCGTTGTTTACCCTCTTGGAGATCGGAAAAGTGCGAAGCCCCAACGCCAGAGCCCGCTACCATTTCCCAGAACACACACACACACACACACACACACACACACACACACACCTTGCCAGCAGTTGGAGCCAGTCCGCCGAATAAAGTTGTCAGACGGTTTGTATTTGGAGGGGTCTCATGAAGTTAATGGTGAATAGGGAACGCGAATAATAACCGTTATCATGAGCGGTGATGGATGGCAGCTGTGGAGGGCATGTAATTCATCAGATCCACAAGCGGCGCTGGATCTGTTAAGCAGTTGGGACGCGCAACGTATTCAAGATGCTGTCACCTATAAATCGGTACGTATGTTATCGTAGAAACCAACGATTGCGTTCAAGCCTTGATGTATCCTAACTTTGGTAATTGGTGTGGTAAATCACCTGGCAGGATGTAAGTACCGCGTCGGATGCAGAGGGTGTCTGTCTCCTTCGATCTGCGTGTGTGTATGTTGGATATGATGTTGCACAGGGGACTCCGCTCATCCTGATGATGTGCTGAAACGCTATGACATCGGTGTGATGTTCCGTAGAAAACGATTCGTTCAAGCCTTGATGTATCCTAACTTTGGTAATTGGTGTGGTAAATCACCTGGCAGGATGTAAGTACCGCGTCGGATGCAGAGGGTGTCTGTCTCCTTCGATCTGCGTGTGTGTATGTTGGATATGATGTTGCACAGGGGACTCCGCTCATCCTGATGATGTGCTGAAACGCTGGGACATGGTGTGATGTTCCGTTGGCTACGCTTCGTCGATTTGACATGGGCCGGGGCTGTATGTATGTCGGGTGTGTGATGGATCACCTGGCAGATGGTAAGTACTGCGTCGGATGCAGAGGGTGTCTGTCTCCTTCGATCTGCGTGTGTGTATGTTGGATGTGATGTTGCACAGGGGACTCAGCTCATGCTGATGATGTGCTGAAACGCTGGGACATGGTGTGATGTTCCGTTGGCTACGCTTCGTCGATTTGACATGGGCCGGGGCTGTATGTCGGGTGTGGAGGATCAACGGCAGAT
>NW_001865153.1:0-1456 GCF_000002865.3 Monosiga brevicollis MX1
AGGAGGGAAACGAAGCAGCTGGAAAGCGCAAGGCAGGGTAACGAAAGAGAGGTTGGAAGAGTACACAACCGAGGCCCATAACCTATTAAAGGTGTATGTCCAGTACAGTGTAATGTGTGTGGACAAGGCGATTGTCACAGAGGTATCCAACCAGTCGAAGTGCATACGAGAACATGGATTGAAGCAAGGCGAAGGAACAAGACAGAACAAGACAGAAGGAGGGAAGTGGAACGACCGAGGTCAAGAAGGAAAATGGTACCGATCCAGGGAGATCGCTCCCATTTATAGCAGGTGGAAACACACACACACAGTGGAGACAGAGAATGGACTATCACACTGAAGACAGGTGGAAGCGATATCAGCAATCTGTTGGGACCAACAGATGCCACAACAAGATGATACACCAAGATGGTACAGCAAGATGTTACACAACAAGGTGGGACAACATCAAGTACCAGAGGACACACTACGTGGTAAAGTATACCGTCTCAGATTGTGCCTCTAATACTACATGCCTTGCCGCCATTCGGCTTCCATCACTGCTATGAAGTCTGTATTGCCAGATGCCGTGCGCGAGACGGCCAACACGGGCATGACGGTCTTGGGAACGCCGATTGGCCGTCGCGAGTGGATGAAGAAGCAGCTGAACGACAAGGCAAAGCACATTGCTGGCAAGCTCAATGACATGCTGACGACCGGTGTCTCGCTTCAGGCCCTCCTCACGGCCATGCAGTACGTGCCTAGCCTCATCAACCACCTCTACACGCTGCCCCCAAGTCTGACGTCGGGCTTGTCCGAGCTCTTGAACCGTGCTTGCAAGGACACCTTTGTCAAAGCCTTTTTTGCCAAGGTAAACCTGTCTGCACCGGCTGGAGCTGAAGGTCATGACGTTACGCTGGAACAGCTCCTTTTTTTTCTGACATCTTGGCGTGAACCACGTTGTCAGACAAAATCTGCAACCCCGCTCTTTGCGGCCCGCGTTTTGGCGGCGCCCTCGCTCCCACCGTGTCCGCTCGCTTGCTCGCTTGCTTGTATCGCGGACATGGCCACTGAGTCCGGCGGCGAGGATTCTTGGACCCAGGTCCGCGGTGCTAAACGCCCGAGTGCCGAGTCACCTCCAAGCAACACCACCACCTCGCCTTCCCAAACTCATCGTTCTGCGAAACACACGAAACATGGCAGCGCTCGCCACGACCGTAACCATGTTTTCCCTGACCCTATGACCACCCCGCTTCGCCCTCGCGCCCGCCACTCTGCCCCTACCGCCCGTGCCTCGTCTCATGTGCCCTCGACGTCCCCCGCTGCCGGTGCGACCGAGTCTTCGGCACGTGCCGTCGTGCCCGCGGCCGAGCCAGTGACCAGGACGTCAAACGGCGGCGGGGAGCAACATCCCATTCTCGGGAACACTTCCAATGCTTCTCCCCGCACCCCTCGCACGCCATCCAGCCCTCGCTCC
>NW_001865153.1:6543-7384 GCF_000002865.3 Monosiga brevicollis MX1
CTTGTGATGTGTGACTGCCCTTTTGGGTGTCTTGTGTTTGAAATGGCCGTATCTCTGGTTATACTTAGTCGTTTTTCATGATTTTTGTTTCCTTGTGCGTGATTCTTCGCGCTTGTACTTTTCGGCATGATAGAAGCCGATGAAAATGTCTTGTTCTCTTGTGTTGTTTTGCGTGCCGTCGTGATTTTGATGTCGGGGTTGCACAGCTTTGCTTTCAGCTCTGAGGTTCAAACACCTAATTTATTATTATTGTTGAAGATGGAATCCGTGCCCACGGGTCGAAACTTGCCATTGGCTTTCTCCAGGATAGTGTAGTTGATGGAGCAAAGGGCATGTCGAATCGACTCGGGCACGGTGTTGTTGGCAATGTGGTGAAAATAAATAAATGTGGTGAAAGATCTTGTTCAAGGCAACCTGAGGACCTCCAGTTGCGGTGGTGGGGCCCTGAGGCGCGTCTCCATCAGAAGGAGCAGTCGGGTCGCTGGTAGAACCCTGGCGTGGGCCCAAGACTTGACTGAAGTGCTCCTTGATGCGGTAGTCAGCTCGCCCGCTGCGCCGAGGCCCGTGGTGTGTACCAGCCGGGGCTGGATGAGGCCTTTGTTCCTCGGTGGAAGGGTCGCTTTGCGGCGCTGGTCCATCAGATGAACGCTGACCACATCCAGCGCCACTTTGGCGGTGTCTGCCTGCGCTCGTCGTAGGTAGGCACCGCCTCGGGGGTCCCTCTGTGGGGATCCCTGTGTGCACCTGTCGCTCCCTAGGTGGTTCTCGTTGTGGTCTTTTGATGGCTTGACTTGTATTTTTGTTTTAATTTTGCTTTAATTTTTGACTGTATTTGTGTGGT
>NW_001865152.1:0-940 GCF_000002865.3 Monosiga brevicollis MX1
GTCTGCTGCCGCCTATCTCGTCTGGGTCTCTACGACGCCGGACAACTCTGTGCGCTGTTTCTCAGCCACCCTAGGACGGTCTTCGTCCACCTCCAACGACCGCGATGCTCTGATCGACGACATTCGAAACGAGTACTCTGACCTCTTCGACGACGGACCGACTCAGGCGCCGGCGCCGGCTATGCGAGGCGTAGAATCTGCTGAACACAAAATTATCTTGACGGACAATGCGCAACCCGTCAAGCAGCGAGACTACCGCCGAGGCGAAGCCGAATTGGCCGCACTGAAGCAGCTCCTGACCGATATGGTTCGAGACAAGGTCATCCAGCCTTCGACCAGCCCTTGGTCATCCCCTGTGCTCCTCGTAAAAAAGTCCAACGGCTCCTGGCGATTTTGTGTCGACTACCGTGCCCTCAACAAGGTTACCGTCAAAGACGCATATCCACTGCCACGGATTGAGGACTGCTTAAGCCGTCTCCGCGACGCAACCTGTTTTACTTCGCTGGACCTCCGTTCCGGCTACCACCAGATACCCATGGCCGCCGACAGCGTGCCCATGACTGCTTTCACGACGCGCTATGGCTCCTACGAGTTTCGCGTCATGCCGTTTGGCCTGTGCAATGCTCCTGCGACGTTCCAGCGGACCATGAATCAGCTCCTCGGCGACTTTCTTGACGACTTTGTCATTGTCTACCTCGACGACATCTTGATCTACAGTCCAACGTGGGCTGACCATGAACGTCACGTTCGACGTGTTCTCGACCGACTTCGCGATGCGCAGTTCAAGTGCAACATCGCCAAGTGCTCCTTCTTCCAGGACCAGGTCGACTTTGTGGGCCACACCGTGAGCCGCAACAACATTGCTATGCAGACCTCGAAGCTGGCAGCCCTCCGGGACTGGCCACTTCCTGCTACCACCACTCAACTTCAACGTTTCCTA
>NW_001865152.1:5207-7394 GCF_000002865.3 Monosiga brevicollis MX1
TCTTCATCTTTGCGCTGGATAGCATGTCCTCGCGCACCCGTTCGCGAACTGGGCCCCCTGGCCAAGGAACCCACGAGCTTAACTTGGAGTCGGACACGGAACCTGACACAGACCCTGTCGCGGAGCCTGTCGCGGAACATGTCATGGAGCCAATGACCACAATGGCTCCGCTCGCCTCGCACGTGATCCAGGGGTTCCGAGCAAACCTCCAGAAGAAGTCGCAACGCCTACGGACTTTTGGCTTTGATCCTTACTTCTCGGCCTACATTGCTGTGACCATGCACATGAACCATCAGCTCAAGGCGAACCTGGCAGCAACCTGGTCTTCCCATTGGGACCATGTCATGGTACCCTTCCTCGAAGGTGCCCTACACCGCAACCTTGCAAGTCCGGACACACCCCAGCATCCTTGGAAGACGCCCGAGCCCACCTGCACAAACAGTTTGGTTTCCACTTGGGCGTCGCCGCCCTGGCCCGAATGTTGGACGCTTCGACGAGCAATTTTACTGGACTCGCTGAGTTCGATGAGTGGGTGCAGGCGGTTGATTGCATGTTTCAGCACGAACCGCTTGAATACACCATGCTGACCAAGCTCCAGATGCTGTGCAAACTCCAGCGCCAGTGCACTTGCAGCCGACTGGTGGAGCGTCTTGCCACTGCGGCACACCAGGCTACATCTGGTCCAGCGACCACGTTGACTAGAATCGTGAAAGAAGCTCTCGATGGTTACGTCCCGACTCGTGATACTCTTTTCAGCGTGCCAAGCAACCGGACGGCGCACAAGGGGCCGACGATCCACTCGGCCGCCGGACCCAAGGCAGCTAACAAGCAGGCCGCCAGCTCTCCCAGCCGTCCACCGCTCCGCATTCCAGCTCAGCTCCGCAATTCCGAAGAGTTCACCAAGCTCAACAAAAGCGACAAGCAAGCTCGCCACACCTTTGCTCGAAAGCATCATCTCTGCTACCACTGCTTCGCCGATGACCACCAGAGCAAAGCGTGCCCAAAAAACTAGGGCCCGGGGTCGGGGAACCTGCATCCTCTACTTCCCCGGACCCCAACCCAGAGGGCGTGCCATCGCAGGCAGCACGTACCTCAGCCACAGATTCACTCCCACCTCGTGTGGAGCCTCGACCTGTGGTTATCAATTCGGTTTCTGTTTTATCACCGCGCCAGGACCCTGGCCCCTTGATGTCCGTGGGTGCTATTGGGTCGACGGCGGTGACGTTCCTCTTTGACACTGGCTGTGACCGCTCTTTGCTATCGGCACAGCTGGCATCCTCCTTATCCCTTCCCACGCGCAAAGGACCACCTTTTGATGTTATCTTCGGCAACGGCACACGTATACCTGTCGAGACTTACACCGAGGTGTCCTTACAGCTTGGTCCCCTGACTGTTACCCGTTCCTTTCCGGTGGTTGCTCTCTTCGACGCCGCCGACGTTCTTCTGGGCCGCGATTTCCTCAGCGAGCACGACATTGTTATTTCTGCCCGCCAACGGACCGCGACCTTTCCAGGCGCTGTACAGCTGCCTTTCATCGAGCCGCCAACACCTATTGGCCTCCGTTCACTCCTTCGGCAGAAGTCTGCTGCCGCCTATCTCGTCTGGGTCTCTACGACGCCGGACAACTCTGTGCGCTGTTTCTCAGCCACCCTAGGACAGTCTTCGTCCACCCCCAACGACCGCGATGCTCTGATCGACGACATTCGAAACGAGTACTCTGACCTCTTCGACGACGGACCGACTCAGGCGCCGGCGCCGGCTATGCGAGGCGTAGAATCTGCTGAACACAAAATTATCTTGACGGACAATGCGCAACCCGTCAAGCAGCGAGACTACCGCCGAGGCGAAGCCGAATTGGCCGCACTGAAGCAGCTCCTGACCGATATGGTTCGAGACAAGGTCATCCAGCCTTCGACCAGCCCTTGGTCTTCCCCTGTGCTCCTCGTAAAAAAGTCCAACGGCTCCTGGCGATTTTGTGTCGACTACCGTGCCCTCAACAAGGTTACCATCAAAGACGCATATCCACTGCCACGGATTGAGGACTGCTTAAGCCGTCTCCGCGACGCAACCTGTTTTACTTCGCTGGACCTCCGTTCCGGCTACCACCAGATACCCATGGCCGCCGACAGCGTGCCCATGACTGCTTTCACGACGCGCTATGGCTCCTACGAGTTTCGCGTCATGCCG
>NW_001865151.1:0-1185 GCF_000002865.3 Monosiga brevicollis MX1
CTCCAGAGTCGATCGTAGACCCGAGGGTAGCGAGTGGCCAGCTTGGCCATGTTGCAGACATAAGCCACCGGACCGCGCTCAACCAAGTCGTGCAGGCCAAAGCCCCCGGTGTTGGCCCGCGTGAAGATGCGAGCCTCCAGGAGCTGTTCCAGCGTAACGTCATGACCTTCAGCTCCGGCTGGTGCAGACAGGTTTACCTTGGCAAAAAAGGCTTTGACAAAGGTGTCCTTGCAAGCACGGTTCAAGAGCTCGGACAAGCCCGACGTGAGACTTGGGGGCAGCGTGTAGAGGTGGTTGATGAGGCTAGGCACGTACTGCATGGCCGTGAGGAGGGCCTGAAGCGAGACACCGGTCGTCAGCATGTCATTGAGCTTGCCAGCAATGTGCTTTGCCTTGTCGTTCAGCTGCTTCTTCATCCACTCGCGACGGCCAATCGGCGTTCCCAAGACCGTCATGCCCGTGTTGGCCGTCTCGCGCACGGCATCTGGCAAGACAGACTTGATAGCAGCGATGGAAGCGGGATGGTGGCGAGGCATGTAGAAGCGGCTCTTACTGGGCTGCAAATGAAGCCCAGCAGACTCTGCACGAGCCTTGACAATCTCCACGTCGGCCGCCACGTCCTCCGCGGGACCCATCAGTACAATGTCGTCGAGGTATTTGATGACCTTGCAGCGGTAGTCAGTGGTGGCGTCGAGGAGACCCAGGACCTCACAGGAGTACAGGGAAAAGAAGAAGGGCGATAGCTCGTTGCCCTGCACAATGCCTTGGCCAACATCAATGTCAATCACCTTGAAGAACTTGTCGACAATGCAGTGGGTAGTGGGTCGAGCATAGTGTCGTTCAAAGGCGCGCAAGAGGCCAGGGACCTTGTCGGCCACAATCTCGTGCAGCCGTGCTCGGTCGGTGTAGTTGAAGGCACTCTTGAAATCGAGGGAGAGCATGGTCCAGCCCGGGGTAGACTCACAGGCTTGAAGCTCACCAAAGGCCATGCCAACCGCAGCTGAAATGCCGTCCTTGACTCCGACAGCCAGCTCTGGACTGGCCTGTAGCAAGTGGGCAATATGGGGCTGCTGTTGCTCGAGCAGAGCGCGGTTGACAACCTTGTTGAAGATGGAATCCGTGCCCACGGGTCGAAACTTGCCATTGGCCTTCTCCAGGATAGTGTAGTTGATGGAGCAAAGGGCC
>NW_001865151.1:1611-2725 GCF_000002865.3 Monosiga brevicollis MX1
TCACAAGCCAACGGAGACGATCGTGAAACATATTGCGCAGGTCAATCGTAGACAGTGCGGTCGAGGGAGCAGACAACAACATGCTAGGCAAGGCCAAAATCAAAGCCCAGCACATCTCTCGCTCTTCAGCGGTATAGTCTGAATGGACGGCAGACCAATACAGCTGGCTCAGGGTGGCAGCCATCAGCTTGGTCTCGGTGGCGTTGGATGGGTAGCGGCTGCGCTGCATCAGTGGATGCCGGGCGAGCTTAAGCAGCTCGCAGACGCTGACGCGAGACCCTACACACTGTTGGGGCCAAGCGCCACGCATAATCTCAAGCAGGTCGTGTCCAGCCGCATGAAACAACGCCTCGCTCGCTCGCTTCAGATTGGCACCACATCGGGAGCGGTGTTGACTGATACCAGCAGCTTCGAAGAAGAGGTGACACTTGTTGCACTGGGCGACCAATTTGGCCTCCATCACCTGCTTGACCAGATCAGTGGCTTGCTCGTCGTAGGGGTGCTCGCGTAGTACATGATTGACCCAGGCTTTGCGGTCAAGGCGGGGCCCCTTGCATTTGCAAAGCCCAAATGGGCAGGCGAGGAGTTGCCTGTGGCCAGATGTCTTCAGCAGGACCTTGCGCTGGGCATCCAGCACGTTGGCAGCGATGGGCGGAGCAGGATCGCTGAGAAGAACATCTTGCTCACCCTCACTGTGTTCGCCCGCTGCATCGTGTGTTTCACTCTCACTGACTTCGCCAAGTGGGGCTGAGTTTGCATGCTCACTGTGTTCGACAGGATGTGAAATGGCAGCGGGCAAAATGGCAGTGGCAGGGGGTGAAGCCGAGGGCGGAGAGGGATCGGAATGGGTTTGCTGTGTATCCGATGGATCTGGCAGCACCATTTGAGCGGGTGTAGGTGATTGCACCAATGGCTCAGGCGTGGCACTGCCGTTTGTGTCACTGTCACCATCATGCGCGGGAGGGGCGATAGGGGTGGGCGCGCGGAGTGCGGTGGAGCGAGGAGGGGAGTCGCTTTCGTCCGAAGACATGGTCAAAAAATCCGATGGTGTGTTAGGAATCGAATGATGTGTCTGTCTCGCGGACTCGGGCGAGGGTTGCTGCTCCCCGCTGCC
>NW_001865151.1:6146-7408 GCF_000002865.3 Monosiga brevicollis MX1
AAAAAAAAAAAAATGAAAATTTAATTTTCAACCAGAAGTAATATACTTCCAACCCCATTATCTCATGTTGAGATTTGAATTATTGAAGCCCTCAAAAATGGCCTGAACTTATTCAGAATAGCAACAAAGATATAGAAATATTTCGAGCCCCATCATGACAAAGAATACCTTTTATGAATCAAGTCAGAACGTAAATTTGGGCAAAAGCAATTCAAAAAGGTATTCTACAGAATACAGGGGATCGAATATGTCAAAGTACATGACATTTCTTCCGAGGGTAATTGCCCCAAGCCCCAGCCAAAAAGGGAGTCACACATATCACAACTACTAGCCATCACAGCACGAACATAAAGAACACCACGGCACGCTCACATCAAACAAGAGACAGTGTCGGGTTGAAAAGACAACCGATCACAGAAGAAAAAGACATCATACAAAGGACTTTACACAAAAATTCAGCAAAAATACCACACAAATACAGCAAAAATTGAAGCAAAATTAAACAAAAATACAAGTCAAGCCATCAAAAGATCACAACGAAAACCATTTTTGCTGAATTTTTTGTAAATTCCTTTGTATGATGCCTTTGTCTTCTGTGGTCGGTTGTTTTCTCAATCCGACGTTGTGTCTCGTTGGATGTGAGCGTGCCGTGGTGTTCATTGTGTTTGTGCTGTGATGGCTTGTCGTTGTGATGTGTGACTGCCTTTTTATGTGTCTTGTGTTTAAAATGGCCGTATCTCTGGTTATACTTGGTCGTTTTGTACGATTTTTGTTTCTATGTGCAGGATTCTTCGCGCTTGTACTTCTTGGCATGATAAAAGCCAGCGAATGTAACTTGTTCTCTTGTGTTGTTTTGCGTGCCGTTTTGATGTTGATGTCGGTGTTGCACAGCTTTGCTTTCAGCTCTGAGGTTCAAACACCTAATTTATTATTACGAAAACCACCTAGGGAGCGACAGGTGCACACAGGGATCCCCGCAGAGGGACCCCCGAGGCGGTGCCTACCTACGACGAGCGCAGGCAGACACCGCCAAAGTGGCGCTGGATGTGGTCAGAAAAGGAGAAGCGCGACTACTACACCGGTTTCAACCATGGAAAAACTCTGATCGTCCCTGCGGCGATGACGACAACCGGTGGGTTCGCCTCCTCCTTTGTGGATCTGCTTGGTCAGCTCGCCCGCTGCGCCGAGGCCCGTGGTGTGTACCAGCCGGGGCTGGATGAGGCCTTTGTTCCTCGGTGGAAAGGTCGCTTGCGGCGCTGGTC
>NW_001865150.1:0-1182 GCF_000002865.3 Monosiga brevicollis MX1
AGTGGGCAAATGTGGCTGCTGTTGCTCGAGCAGAGCGCGGTTGACAACCTTGTTGAAGATGGAATCCGTGCCCACGGGTCGAAACTTGCCATTGGCCTTCTCCAGGATAGTGTAGTTGATGGAGCAAAGGGCATGTCGAATCGACTCGGGCACGGTGTTGTTGGCAATGTGGTGAAAGATCTTGTTCAAGGCAACCTGAGGACCTCCAGTGGCGGTGGTGGGGCCCTGAGGCGCGTCTCCATCAGAAGGAGCAGTCGGGTCGCTGGTAGAACCCTGGCGTGGGCCCAAGACTTGACTGAAGTGCTCCTTGATGCGGTAGATGGAGGCAAGAAGCTCACCAGACCAACCATAGGGGTCAGTGACGCCCTTCGTGGCCGCCAACGCCTTGGGGAGCTCACCCTTGGTGAAGGATAATATATAATAAATTAGGTGTTTGAACCTCAGAGCTGAAAGCAAAGCTGTGCAACCCCGACATCAAAATCACGACGGCACGCAAAACAACACAAGAGAACAAGACATTTTCATCGGCTTCTATCATGCCGAAAAGTACAAGCGCGAAGAATCACGCACAAGGAAACAAAAATCATGAAAAACGACTAAGTATAACCAGAGATACGGCCATTTGAACCACTAGACACATAAAAAGGCAGTCACACATCACAACTACAAGCCATCACAGCACAAACATAAAAAACACCACGGCACGCTCACATACAACAAGAGACAGCGTCGGGTTGAAAAGGCAACCGACCACAGAAAGAAAAGTAGGGGTCGGTGACACCCTTGGTGGCCGCCAACGCCTTGGGGAGCTCGCCCTTGGTGAAGGACACGGTTGGGGAGCTCGCAGCCGTGGCTGGTGCCAGTGTAGACGTGGAGGCGGGTGTCGAAGCAATGTACGGGGTCAGCCCGGGCGGTACCAAGAGGTCGCGCACGGCCTGAACCTCAGAATTACCAATCACGGCACGAGCCTTGTCGGCATCAAATGCTTTGGCAATCTGACCTCGGTTCAGACGGTTCGTGACGTGGTTTGCCCAGGCTTCGTCCGCCAGGTCCGGGTCGCGGACGAGCGACCTGAGGCTCTGGTCGACTGCGTCGTTCGGGTGGGCGCCCGCGCCGGCGTTCAGCTGTCCTCGACGGCTCTGCTTGCGTGCGACTGCCTTGCGCATGGCGTCCACGACCCGA
>NW_001865150.1:6015-7410 GCF_000002865.3 Monosiga brevicollis MX1
GCAACAAAAGTTTACCATGACCGACCTTGGTGAGATTGAGACTTATCTGGGCATGGAGTTTGCACGCAACGGTGATACCATGACCATCAAGCAGACAAAGTACATCGACGATATCTTGGCTACCTTTCACATGACCGATGCCAAGCCCGCGCCGATGCCATTGAGTCCAGGCATTTGCCTCGACAAGGGGAGTACCGACATTGACCCGTCGATCCCTTACCGTGAGCTCTTGGGCAAACTGATTTACCTCATGACTCACACTCGCCCTGACATTGCCACCGCTGTCAGCATGCTGGGCTCCTTTGCCAGCTGCTACACCGTAGAGCATTGGAACGCTGCCAAGCACCTGCTCCGCTATGTCAAGGGCACGAAGGACCTTGGTCTGACTTATCGGTCTGGCCAGCACCTTCGCCTCACGACCTACACTGATGCGAGCTTTGCTCAAGAAACTGGTCGTAAGTCTCGTGAAGGCTGCATTGTCGACCTCGCTGGTGGACCCGTGCAGTGGCGCTCCAAGCTACAGACGGTCACTGCCACGTCTACTGCTGAAGCCGAGTTTATGGCTGCTATTAAAGGTGTATGTCCAGTACAGTGTTATGTGTGTGGACAAGGCGATTGTCACAGAGGTATCCAACCAATCGAAGTGCATACGAGAACATGGATTGAAGCAAGGCGAAGGAACAAGACAGAACAAGACAGAAGGAGGGAAGTGGAACGACCGAGGTCAAGAAGGAAAATGGTACCGATCCAGGGAGATCGCTCCCATTTATAGCAGGTGGAAACACACACTCACAGTGGAGACAGAGAATGGACTATCACACTGAAGACAGGTGGAGGCGATATCAGCAATCTGTTGGGACCAGCAGATGCCACAACAAGATGGTACACCAAGATGGTACAGCAAGATGTTACACAACAAGGTGGGACAACATCAAGTACCAGAGGACACACAACGTGGTAAAGTATACCGTCTCAGATTGTGCCTCTAATACTCCCCTTCAAGCTGAGAACGGAAGAGCATGTCACACAAACGACGATGGCTCGGTCCATTGAGCAGCTTGGTGAGAAGGTCAGCAACCATGTCCTTGGTCCCGCAGAACTGGACATCGAGCTGGTTGCGTTCATACCTCTCTTGCACAAAGCGATACTTGACAGCAATGTGCTTGGAGCCCGGAGAGTTGGCTCCGTTTGTAATCATGTGGATCGCCGCCTGGTTGTCACTGAACAACACGGGCTTGAAGACGGCGTGTGAGAGTTCACGAACCAAATGATCAACAAACATAGTCTCGCTGGCCGCAGAGTAAGCAGCCATAAACTCGGCTTCAGCAGTAGACGTGGCAGTGACCGTCTGCAGCTTGGAGCGCCACTGCACGGGTCCACCAGCGAGGTCGACAA
>NW_001865149.1:0-1167 GCF_000002865.3 Monosiga brevicollis MX1
GGCGCGCTGTTCTCAACATCCGCCACCGCCAACGATGCGCTGCCCGCCGCATCCAGCGACACGGCCTTGCTCGCCATCACATCAATCACAGGCGCAGACACATCGCGCACCGTCACGCGCGTCGCGCGCGTCACACTGTTCGACCAGCCGTCCGTCGCCGTCGTACCCACAACGAGGTCACCGACATCGGCACACGTCAGGCCCGTCACATTCAGCGCCATGCCCATGGCTCCCGCCGACTCGCAGTTGTCACTCACATTGTACACGAGATCACCACTGCTCAGCGTCACTGCACCACCCGCCGACAAATCCGCAAAGAAGTGCGAGCGGACATACAGCGTAGGCGCGATCGAGTCCGTCACCGTCACCGTCACCGTCTCGCTCGCGCTATTGCCCTCTTCGTCGACAGCAGTCAGGGTCACCGTCTGCGGTCCACGCTCGGCGCAACCAAACACCGTGGGCGTTGCTGACAGCGAAGGCGCAGCCGCGCAGTTATCCCACGTGCCGCCATCCACATCGCTGGCCACCAAGCTGCCCGAGCCCGAAACATCAAGCTCAACAGTGTACGGCGCAGTCACAACCGTCGGCGCCGCCAAATCCTGCACCGTCGCAACCACCGTCGCCGTCGCCGTCAGGCCGACATGATCCGTCACCGTCACAGTCACAGTCTGAGGACCAATGTCCGCACACGTAAACGCGCTGCGGCTCAGCGCCGCTGTCACCTCGTCGCAGTTGTCGCCCGACGCCGCCACAACATCATCGGCTGCAGTAATCGTTGCCTGGCCGGCAGAGTCCAGCGGCAAGTTAAAGTCAGCCTTTGCCGTCACCGTCGGCGGCGTCACGTCCTGCACAGTCACATTCAGCGTCGTAAACAGGCCATTGCCGTTCGTGTCCACAAGCGTCACGTCCAGCTCGTGCAAACCAAGATCATTGCACGTAAACTGCGTCTCGCTCGCAAACTCAGTCGTCACACCACAGCCATCCGTCGAGTTGAGCGACAGCGTCACCTGACCAGAACCGTCCAGGCTCAGCACCTCGTTCTCAGACAGCAACTCAGGCTTGGTGGCATCACGCACGTACACCTGGCTCGACAGGTTGAACGTGTTGCCGTGCACATCCTGCACAACCACAACCACATCGTGTGCCACATCCGAGACATCCGCGCAG
>NW_001865149.1:1539-2751 GCF_000002865.3 Monosiga brevicollis MX1
AAACGCCTTCAGTCTTCTTCGTCATCGTCGGCAGAGTCTCGTCAACAACCGTCACGTAGTACGTGTCAGTCGCCATATTGCCATGGTTGTCCACCACACTCAGCTCGACCGCGTTGGGGCTCGCATCCACAGAGGCGCACGAGAAGCTATCCACGTCAATCGACACCGTCGCCACACCGCACGCATCCGAGCTGCCAGCATCCACAGACCCAGCAACAAGACCCACGGCCCCGCCTGCACTCAACGTCAGCGTCACATTCTGGCCCACAACAGTCGGCAAGACACGATCCACAACAGTCACCGTCGCCGTCTCAGACGCCACGTTGCCCGCCTCGTCCGTAACCGTCAAAGTCACAGCCACGCCGCTGCCCACATCGTCGCAGTCAAAAGCGGCCACATCCAGGCTCGTCACCAAAGAACCGCTGGCAGTGCACGCATCCGAGCTACCGTTGTCAATCTCCGCAACAGTCACGCTCGCATCGCCGTTCACGTCGAGCTCAACCTCAACATCCTGCACCACCACCGTCGGTGCCGTCTGGTCCACAACACTCACAGTCGACGTGGCCGTCGCAGAGTTGCCATTGTTGTCCGTCACAGTCAGCGTCACGGTCTGCGAACCCAGGTCGCTGCACGTAAACGTCGATGGCGTCACCGACATCGAAGCCACGCCGCACGCATCGCTGCTGCCAAAGTCCACGCTCAACGCCGCCAACACGCCGTTGCCCGTGCCGTCCAACACAACAGTGTAGTCCTGGGCAACCGCCGTTGGCAAGACGCTGTCCCGCACCTCGACAACAACATCTACCTCACGCGTGTTGCCCGAAACGTCCACGGCAACATACGTCACCGTGTGGTTCATGCCCGCATCGCTGCACGAAAAGCTCGTCGTGCCCACCAACGTCTCGCTGGCAACGGCACAGTTGTCCGTCGTCGCGCTCACGCGCAGATCCGCAGTGCTCACACTGCCCGCGCCCGCCGCATCCAGCTCGACCAAGTAGTAAGCCACAACGTCCACAACAGGCGCCTCGGCATCAACAACCGTCAACAGCTCAACAGACTCAGTCGACAGTCCATTGTTGTCCGTCGTCGTAATCAACACGCCCTGCACGCCCACCTGGGCACACGTCACAGACGTCACGTTGCTCACCGTCGACGCAATGCCGCACGCATCCGACGAGCTCGACACCAAGTAGTCGGCCGCAACACTCGCCG
>NW_001865149.1:6340-7442 GCF_000002865.3 Monosiga brevicollis MX1
TAATCGTTGCCTGGCCGGCAGAGTCCAGCGGCAAGTTAAAGTCAGCCTTTGCCGTCACCGTCGGCGGCGTCACGTCCTGCACAGTCACATTCAGCGTCGTAAACAGGCCATTGCCGTTCGTGTCCACAAGCGTCACGTCCAGCTCGTGCAAACCAAGATCATTGCACGTAAACTGCGTCTCGCTCGCAAACTCAGTCGTCACACCACAGCCATCCGTCGAGTTGAGCGACAGCGTCACCTGACCAGAACCGTCCAGGCTCAGCACCTCGTTCTCAGACAGCAACTCAGGCTTGGTGGCATCACGCACGTACACCTGGCTCGACAGGTTGAACGTGTTGCCGTGCACATCCTGCACAACCACAACCACATCGTGTGCCACATCCGAGACATCCGCGCAGGTAAACAGGTTCGGCGTCACCGTCGAAGCCACCAGACCGCACGCATCGTTCGAGCTGGTCAAAAGCTGGCCCGCGCTCAGGCCCACTTGCCCAAGGCTACCCACGTTCAGACTGATCGATGGCCGGATGGTCGCCGTCGGCGCCACGGCATCAATCACGGTCACCTGAGGCGAAACCGTGAAAGAGTTGCCATGAGCGTCCACCGCCTCCACCGTCACCGTCACCGTGCTTGCCGCGTCCGTGCAGTCAAAGCTGCTCGGCGTCACCGTCACACTGTCCACACCGCAGGCATCCGCGGGCATCACAGCCAACACATCCGAGGCGGTAATGCTGCCCGCTCCAGCCGCCGACAAATACAGCTCAAACGCTTCAGTCTTCTTCGTCATCGTCGGCAGAGTCTCGTCAACAACCGTCACGTAGTACGTGTCAGTCGCCATATTGCCATGGTTGTCCACCACACTCAGCTCGACCGCGTTGGGGCTCGCATCCACAGAGGCGCACGAGAAGCTATCCACGTCAATCGACACCGTCGCCACACCGCACGCATCCGAGCTGCCAGCATCCACAGACCCAGCAACAAGACCCACGGCCCCGCCTGCACTCAACGTCAGCGTCACATTCTGGCCCACAACAGTCGGCAAGACACGATCCACAACAGTCACCGTCGCCGTCTCAGACGCCACGTTGCCCGCCTCGTCCGTAAC
>NW_001865148.1:0-1384 GCF_000002865.3 Monosiga brevicollis MX1
AGGCATGTGCCTGATCATGGCTGTTCTTGCTGCTGTTGCCGCCCTTGGATCCATGCTCCTTGTGCTTGGCCGACCGCCAAGCCTCACAGTCTGCTTTCTTGTGGCCATAGCCCTTGCAGTAGTGACAATTGCCGTTGAACCGGTGCAAGTCCTTGCCCTCCGGCTCATGCTTCCTATTGGATCCACCACGACGTACACCGTGTTTTCCACGACCACGGCCATAATTGCCTTGCCCAGCGTACCTCTGTCGGCCACCGCGGCCGCGCCCTCCTTGGGCGTAGTAGGCTTCCTCGCGCTCCATAGGCACATCTGGCATGCACATCACTGCCCTCTTGAGGATGGTCCAAAATGTCACCATCTTCTTCTTGCTGTCATCCAGGGTTTCCATCTTGTCCTCCACGTAGACACGCGCTTGTGTGGGCAGGTTGCTCACCAACTTCTTGACCGTGTCCTCCTCGACAAGCCTGCTGCTCATCCGCAGCGTCGACACTGTCAGGTCAATCTTGCGCCGGTAGTTGCTCAGATCATGTTGACTCTGCAGCTTCGTGGTGACCAAATCAGCTTCAGCTTGCGCAAACACGCTCTCCAGCGCCTCCAGATCGATGTCAGTTCGATCAATCCAGTCGTGTAGTATCATTCCACGACCATGGCCGCTCTTGATTTCCTTCCTAAGGCCACTCAAGACTAAGCGAGCTGTTCCGGTGAGACACGTTGAAAGTGCGACAATAATCACATTATTGATTTCCTTGAGTTTCTTGACGTTGTCCTTCGGGCCTGGCCCGTGCTTCTCCACAATGGCAGCGGCTTGCAAATCCTCCTCCTCCAGGCTCTTGAGCTCTGGCAGGTACGGGACATCGTAGCTGTCGCAAACGGCGTTGATGACCTCGCGCAGCTCGATCAACTTCATCGTGTCATGGCCATCATACTGAGGCCAGCGCTCCGACTGTCGGCGGATGCTCTTCACGATCTCCGGCAACACCTCGAGCGCCATGTTCTCGATGTACTCCTCGACACCGGTTTTTCCTTTGGGGAACTCGCACTCAAATGGGAAGCACCCAAGTCTTCAGCTCCTTGACGCAGTGTCCACGCAGTCGAGGCCCATAACCTATTGAAAGGCGATTTGAGCTGAGACAGTAAAGCGGTTCAATTGCACTTCTCTCACAGGAGAGAACGATAGAAAACAGAAAGGGAAATATCCAAAAGAAAATGCCACTCACGGTCAGCGGGACCGTACTTATAATCTGGTGGCTAAACACACCCAGAGTGTACGAGAGGGTTCCTCGACGGGCGGCGGCAGCTGCACATCGTCGAGTACATTGATGCAATCCTAATACTATGCAGAAAGGTAGCTCTGTCCAATACCCGACTATGGTATATGTTTACG
>NW_001865148.1:5814-7503 GCF_000002865.3 Monosiga brevicollis MX1
AGGAGCATCTGTTTCGAAAGCTGGGTCAGCAAGTCGGGGGCAAGGTGTACCGTCTAGAGACGATGCGTCGCGATCTGCAGCTGCGTGTGCTTCACGGAAACCAGCTAAACTTTTTGTCGCATGTGCAAGCCATTGTGGACACGCAGCGGATGATGCGTCAGGCGAATGGGGAGCGTGTGCACATGATGGTCTTTTGTGACACCGTGAACGAGGTGAAGCTGCTGTGTGACCAGCTGCACGCATACGGCTACATGGCCTTGCCCTACTACACCGACCTGGAGGAGAAGGTGCAAAAGGACCATGTGGCACGCGACGTCATTGTGGCCACCAGCTGCCTCAGCACGGGTGTGGATCTGCTCACCATTCGCCACGTGCTGTGGTATGGCAACGGCTACAACGTCTATACGCTGGCCCAGGTACGCTGTTGCTCAAGCGGTCGTGTGACTTTATGGATTTGGAGTTGAAAAAAAAAAAATCAATTGTTGGTTTTGCTGATGGTGTACATGTGCTTGGGCTAGGCATTTGGTCGGGCTGGTCGCGATAAACAGGGAGGAACTGCCGAGCTGTGGCTACCAGTGAGACGTGGGCCAGCACCAGGCATGGAAAAGTTTGTCGAGGGCAATGCGTGCCGCAGCTGGGCGCTCGGCAAGTTGCTAGATCCCCGCGCCGCGACATGCTTTGCTGCCGGCCAGCCGCTTTGTGACGTGTGCGCAGGAACAGCACAGCGCCTGGAGCCAGCAAGAGCTGCACGCCAGCAGCGCGCTGCCCAAGCGTTAAGTGTGGTGCATGTGGAAGCAGAGGCCGAGGCGATGGCGGAGGAGGAAGATGTGTTGTCTGAGCCACCTGCAGCACGGCTCGAGGAAAAAGAATCGATCGGGCCAGAGTCCACTTTGGATGTAGCTTCAGCATCAAACGTCGAAACGGCAGCGTCTTCAGGACGAGCTGCCGTTGCGGCGCAGTCGAGCAGAAGCACTCCACGTGCCCAGGACACGGCTGTGGTGGCGACAAATGCAGGGCCAATGACGGATGCTGCCGTGCCACAGATACAGACGAGTGCTGCTTGGATTGATGAGGCAGATACAGCATCCATGTCGGTGCCAGCTTCCCCCATGGTCTCTGATGCTGATGATGAGGCGCCTTTACAGCAAGAGGCGCGAGGCTCGGTGCAAACAACGTTGGCAGAGGGCGAGAGCACGTCACAGCCAGTCGTGCAGTCAGCAGCACAGCCAACCCCCACGAAACACGCGCCAACCCCGTCGGCCTCGATCATTTGCGTGCCAGTACCATCGGCCTCGGGTTCAACCTCCTCTCCGGCGCGATCGGCTGCAAGCTCAGCCTCGGGTACACTGCGGCGTAAGCGAGTGCCGCTGGCTGCTGAAAGTACATGTACCCCTGGGTCTGACAATCATGACGATGGCGACGGCATCGCTACCAGCCCTGCTGCCTCAACATCCAAGCGAACGGCATCGGATGTCACGTGCACAGCTGTTGCTTCTTCAACAGCGGCGCAAGCAGCGGAGTCGCCTCTTCCCGCAGCAAAACGAGCAGCATCGAGTGGCACGCGCACCGCTACCTTTGCCGCTACTGCTATCACTCGCTCTGAAGCCCCGGTATCTGCTGCGGCTACGCCACCGAATCGGCACAACGTCGCCCCAATATTTCGGTCGAAATCGGGGACAAAAAAAAAAT
>NW_001865147.1:0-1324 GCF_000002865.3 Monosiga brevicollis MX1
TGTCCGAGTGGACGGCAGACCAATACAGCTGGCTCAGGGTGGCAGCCATCAGCTTGGTCTCGGTGGCGTTGGATGGGTAGCGGCTGCGCTGCATCAGTGGATGCCGGGCGAGCTTGAGCAGCTCGCAGACACTGATGCGAGACCCTACACACTGTTGGGGCCAAGCGCCACGCATAATCTCAAGCAGGTCGTGTCCAGCCGCATGAAACAACGCCTCGGTCGCTCGCTTCAGATTGGCACCACATCGGGAGCGGTGTTGACTGATACCAGCAGCTTCGAAGAAGAGGTGACACTTGTTGCACTGGGCGACCAATTTGGCCTCCATCACCTGCTTGACCAGATCAGTGGCTTGCTCGTCGTAGGGGTGCTCGCGTAGTACATGATTGACCCAGGCTTTGCGGTCAAGGCGGGGCCCCTTGCATTTGCAAAGCCCAAATGGGCAGGCGAGGAGTTGCCTGTGGCCAGATGTCTTCAGCAGGACCTTGCGCTGGGCATCCAGCACGTTGGCAGCGATGGGCGGAGCGGGATCGCTGAGAAGAACATCTTGCTCACTCTCACTGTGTTCGCCCGCTGTATTGTGTGTTTCACTTTCACTGACTTCGCCAAGTGGGGCTGAGTTTGCATGCTCACTGTGTTCGACAGGATGTGAAATGGCAGCGGGCAAAATGGTAGTGGCAGGGGGTGAAGCAGAGGGCGGAGAGGGATCGGAATGGGTTTGTTGTGTACCCGATGGATCTGGCAGCACTATTTGAGCGGGTGTAGGTGATTGCACCAATGGCTCAGGCGTGGCACTGCCGTTTGTGTCACCGTCACCATCATGCGCGGGAGGGGCGATAGGG
The DNA here is from genome assembly GCF_000002865.3 of Monosiga brevicollis MX1. Taxonomy (NCBI): domain Eukaryota; class Choanoflagellata; order Craspedida; family Salpingoecidae; genus Monosiga; species Monosiga brevicollis. The sequence continues at coordinate 840 of NW_001865147.1, forward strand.
GTGGGCGCGCGGAGTGCGGTGGAGCGAGGAGGGGAGTCGCTTTCATCCGAAGACATGGTCAAAAAATCCGATGGTGTGTTAGGAATCGAATGATGTGTCTGCCCTGTGGACTCGGGCGAGGATTGTTGCTCCCCGCTGCCATTTGGCTCAGAGGGCACCGATGCTGACAAATCCTCGGTCATAGGGGCCGAAGATGTGGCAGTGGCGGCGGCAGGCATTGCCGCAGCAACTTGAGCAAAGGAGCGAGGGCTGGATGGCGTGCGAGGGGTGCGGGGAGAAGCATTGGAAGTGTTTCCGATGATGGGATGTTGCTCCCCGCCGCCGTTTGACGTCCTGGTCACTGGCTCGGCCGCGGGCACGACGGCACGTGCCGAAGACTCGGTCGCACCGGCAGCGGGGGACGTCGAGGGCACATGAGACGAGGCACGGGCGGTAGGGACAGAGTGGCGGGCGTGAGGGCGAAGCGGGGTGGTCATGGGGTCAGG
>NW_001865147.1:6141-7514 GCF_000002865.3 Monosiga brevicollis MX1
TGGGCTGCAGATGAAGGCCAGCAGATTCTGCACGAGCCTTGATAATCTCGACGTCGGCCGCCACGTCCTCCGCGGGACCCATCAGTACAATGTCGTCGAGGTACTTGATGACCTTGCAGCGATAGTCAGTGGTGGCGTCGCGGAGACCCAGGACCCCACAGGAGTACAGGGCAAAGAAGAAGGGCGATAGCTCGTTGCCCTGCACAATGCCTTGGCCAACATCAATGTCAATCACCTTGAAGAACTTGTCGACAATGCAGTGGGTAGTGGGTCGAGCATAGTGTCGTTCAAAGGCGCGCAAGAGGCCAGGGACCTTGTCGGCCACAATCTCGTGCAGCCGTGCTCGGTCGGTGTAGTTGAAGGCACTCTTGAAATCGAGGGAGAGCATGGTCCAGCCCGGGGTAGACTCACAGGCTTGAAGCTCACCAAAGGCCATGCCAACCGCTGCTGAAATGCCGTCCTTGACTCCGACAGCCAGCTCTGGACTGGCCTGTAGCAAGTGGGCAATATGGGGCTGCTGTTGCTCGAGCAGAGCGCGGTTGACAACCTTGTTGAAGATGGAATCCGTGCCCACGGGTCGAAACTTGCCATTGGCCTTCTCCAGGATAGTGTAGTTGATGGAGCAAAGGGCATGTCGAATCGACTCGGGCACGGTGTTGTTGGCAATGTGGTGAAAGATCTTGTTCAAGGCAACCTGAGGACCTCCAGTGGCGGTGGTGGGGCCCTGAGGCGCGTCTCCATCAGAAAAGGAGCTCGCTTCACGGATCGGGACCTTGCTGTTCATGATCTGACGAAAAAGGAGCTCGCAGATCCGGCTCTCGCAGATCAGAACCGGACCGAGCATGGCCCAGGCAGAAGAGGAGCTAACAAATGACCTGGCTGAGCATGGCTCGGGCAGAAAAGGAGCTCGCTTCACGGATCGGGACCTTGCTGTTCATGACCTGACGAATAAGAAGCTCGCAGATCCGGGTCTCGCGGATCGGGAGCTGGCGAAGAATGGCCCAGGTAGAGAAGGAGCTCGCATATCCGGCTCTCGCAGATCAGAACCGGACCGAGCTTGGCCCAGGCAGAAGAGGAGCTAACAAATGACCTGGCTGAGCATGGCTCGGGCAGAAAAGGAGCTCGCTTCACGGATCGGGACCTTGCTGTTCATGATATGACGAAAAAGGAGCTCGCAGATCCGGGTCTCGCGGATCGGGAGCTGGCGAAGAATGGCCCAGGTAGAGAAGGAGCTCGCATATCCGGCTCTCGCAGATCAGAACCGGACCGAGCTTGGCCCAGGCAGAAGAGGAGCTAACAAATGACCTGGCTGAGCATGGCTCGGGCAGAAAAGGAGCTCGCTTCACGGATCGGGACCTTGCTGTTCATGATAT
>NW_001865146.1:0-553 GCF_000002865.3 Monosiga brevicollis MX1
CTACTTTTGGCGCCAAATGAATTGGAACGACGTGGGATTCACACCAAAAAAAGCGGCAGCCATAATGCAACAAACTCGCAATTTGAATGCAATCCATGCCTTTTTGATGATCACATCCCTGTAGCGGGCTCATTGAATGCATTCACTACTCTTCACGCCCAAAGCGTCTGAGTATTCGACTTCACACACACACACACACACACACACACACACACACACACACACACACACACACACACACACACACACACACACACACACACACACACACACACACACACACACACACACACACACAAAACCAAGGAAAAAAAGAACGGCAGACATGCGAAGCAAATGCATTCAATGTCTTTCTCGTGATCGGGCAGGCTCGTCAGGCGAATGCAACCCACTTGCCATAGCACACGATGATAGGTGCACGCGCCCAGTTTACCCAAGTGGCACGCCCCACACCATTCATTAATGACCCTGCATTTTCCGCCAGCACCACACACACACACACACACACACACACACACACACACACACACACACACACACACACACACACCGT
>NW_001865146.1:4394-5722 GCF_000002865.3 Monosiga brevicollis MX1
GTTTGAGCCGCTTCGAGGGGGGTACTCATGGTGGGGCTTGCGTGTCACAGGATGGTTCCAGGTGGACGAGAACTCCATCGTGAGCACCGAAAGCGCGTCAAGCAGATGACGTATGCTTTGTTTTGACGTGCGCCGAAAATTGTGACCAGGGGCCCGGCTGTCACTCGGTCTTCGCGAATGGCCCGTCGCTCGCATTTGTTCAATTTTTGGGTTCTTTTTGTCGTGGCGGCCATTAACTTTACATGACAAGTCAACGTTCGAGCTTTTGGTGCGCTGTACTGTCGGTACTCAATCGAAACTTTCAGAATGTTTATTGTCATGTGGGTTCGGCGCAACCGCTAACAGCGTGGGTTCGGCGCAACCGCTAACAGCGACACGATCGGAGGCTAACCGCTAATGCGTTAGTAGAAGGATCGTTGAAAGACATCAATTTATAATATCGAAGCGAGGAAGCAAAAGTTTGAAACGCGTTCAAGGATACAAGTTGAGAGAAAGGGAAGCAGGTGGCGTGAGGTTAGGTACATGATCATTGAGCGTGAAGTAGGAATCGAGCAACAAAGCGGCGGAGGGGAAGATGAAAATGCGGCAATCAGGTTGAAAATCAGGAAGTATGCAAAGCAGATGAATTTGAGAGAGCAGGATGGGGAGGCAGCGTTTGGCAAAATGTGTGATTGAAAGATCAGCAAGAGTAGAGGGAAAGATGATCGGTTTGGAAAGTCAACTTTCAGGAGAAGAGAGATTTGGAGAGGGGAAGCGCAACAGGTGGCGGGTGGGACGAGCGGGAAGGTAAAAGATCAATAAAATAAAAATAAAAAATACAGGTGCGAGATGGGGCGAGAGAAGAGAAGGATGGGAAAGGTAAACGGAAGATATTGAACGAAGGAGAAGGATTGAAAGAGATGGGAGCGAGCGAGTGGCGAACAGCATGAGCAGTGGGACAAGCAGACGGCGAAGCGAGGAAAAAAACAAAAAGCATGGGAGAAGATGGAAGGGGCATTGATGGGATGGCAGGGGAAGAGACGAAAAGGGGGGCACGGAGGAAGGGAGGAAGTGAAGGTGAGGGGAAGGGGTCAGGAGTCGATGAAAGGGAGAATTAACATCTAGTGTAAGGAATTCCGGGAATGATCCACCTAATACTATGCAGAAAGGTAGCTCTGTCCAATACCCGACTATGGTATATGTTTACGAGGAAGTTGTGAAGGGGAAGTTCTGACAATGTAACGGTCACCATGTGGTAAAAGTCCGTTGTCTAATTGTGTGTGAAGTTGTCTGTTCCTGTCGAGTTTATGTTAAAACCAACGCGCTTTTCGAGCAAAAAAAAATCCCAC
>NW_001865146.1:5772-7658 GCF_000002865.3 Monosiga brevicollis MX1
CTAACCGTTAATGAGTTGGTGAAAGGATTGTTGAAAGACATCAATTTATAATATCAAGGCGAGGAAGCAAAAGTTTGAAACGCGTGCAAGGATACAAGTCAAGAGAAAGAGAAGCAGGTGGCGTGAGGACGGTACCGGATCATTAAGCGTGAAGTAGGAATTGAGCAACAAAGCGGCGGAGGGGAAGATGAAGATGCGGCAACCAGGTAAAAATCAGGAAGTATGCAAAGCAGATGAATTTGAGAGAGCAGGATGGGGAGGCAGCGTTTGGCAAAATGTGTGATTGAAAGAGCAGCAAGAGTTGAGGGAAAGATGATCGGTTTGGAAAGTCAACTTTCAGGAGAAGAGAGATTTGGAGAGGGGAAGCGCAACAGGTGGCGTGAGGGACGGGCGGGAAGGTAAAAAGTTTGAAAAAAAAAATAAAAAAAAAAAAGGTGCGAGATGGGGCGAGAGAGGAGATGGATAGGAAAGGTAAACGGAAGATATTGAACGAAGGAGAAGGATTGAAAGAGATGGGAGCGAGCGAGTGGCGAACAGCATGAGCAGTGGGACAAGCAGACGGCGAAGCGAGGAAAAAAACAAAAAGCATGGGAGAAGATGGAAGGGGCATTGATGGGATGGCAGGGGAAGAGACGAAAAGGGGGCACGGAGGAAGGGAGGAAGTGAAGGTGAGGGGAAGGGGTCAGGAGTCGATGAAAGGGAGAATTAACATCTAGTGTAAGGAATTCCGGGAATGATCCACCTTCCTTGTGATGACATTAAGACGCAGTTGTTAGCGTCAAGAATTTCTGTTGGCTAGTGTGAGAGAGAGCGTGTTATTTGACTGGCGTTGTCACACAAATTTGGGGCAGATTCGATGTTGGCGAATCCAAGGTTCGTAAGACCTGTTTCACCAAACCCCTCTATTCTCATGTTGACTATAATTCCACAATGCCCCTCTTTTTTTACTAAATTCACAATGCCTCTCTTATTTTACATGTCTTTCCAAATTCATAATGCCTCTCTTATTTTACATGTATTTCTAAATTCACAATGCCTACATGACTTCCTAAGTTCATAATGCCTCTCTTATTTTACATGACTTCCTAAATTCATAATGCCTCTCTTATTTTACATGTCTTCCTAAATTCATAACACCCCTCTATTCTCATGTAAACTGTAAATTTACAATGCCCCTCTTTCTTAAAAGCTCATGATGACATTTTGTGAACACATGTTTCGTACAATTACAAATTTCAAATTTCAAATTTTTCATTTTTTTTTCTTCTCCAGACTACTTGCGTGCGACGACTGGACCTCATGCAGCTGTACCCCCATTCTGACGCACCCAGGCCCACCGAGGTGGATTCTGACGTGTCACGAACGACGTGTCGACCAGTATGAGCCAACTTTGATCTCAGGTCACGGTGAGTGGGGCCTTGCAAGAATGTCGTTGATCGTTGGTCTCCTTTTGGGTCCGTTATGACTAAATTTCTTGACGGCTGTGCCAGGGCCGTTTCTGCGCATACGAGTGTAAAGCCCGTCCATTGACTTGTGCTTGTGATGTACGACACTGCTTGCTGCTATGAACTAAAAGATGGCAGATCCAAGCTTGATGTGAGGTACGCACTGCCATTTGAATCACCCTTGCCTGCTATATGTGCCCTGATATCATCGCCTCGGGCACGCCTTGGTGACAGGAGGCAAATGGCCAGCCGGGCGTTAACGTTGACGTTGTGCACGATCACACAGACGTGTGAGCCGCGCCATCCGTAGCGCTTACCCGCATCGAAGCCACGGTAGGTAGGCCCTGCCGCCTTGATTGCTGGTACCTCCTTTGCGTTGCATTTTTCAACGTAAACTCATGTTGGTGCTTAGTCGGCGCAGAACTCCAGCGAGGTGAATCT
>NW_001865145.1:0-1488 GCF_000002865.3 Monosiga brevicollis MX1
CTGGTCACTGGCTCGGCCGCGGGCACGACGGCACGTGCCGAAGACTCGGTCGCACCGGCAGCGGGGGACGTCGAGGGCACATGAGACGAGGCACGGGCGGTAGGGACAGCGTGGCGGGCGTGAGGGCGAAGCGGGGTGGTCATGGGGTCAGGGAAAACATGGTTACGGTCGTGGCGAGCGCTGCCATGTTTCGTGTGTTTTGCAGAACGACGAGTTTGGGAAGGCGAGGTGGTGGTGTTGCTTGGAGGTGACTCGGCACTCGGGCGTTTAGCACCGCGGACCTGGGTCCAAGAATCCTCGCCGCCGGACTCAGTGGCCATGTCCGCGGGGCAAGCAAGCGAGCAAGCGAGCGGACACGGTGGGAGCGAGGGCGCCGCCAAAACGCGGGCCGCAAAGAGCGGGGTTGCAGATTTTGTCTGACAACGTGGTTCACGCCAAGATGTCAGAAAAAAAACAGTGGATGAAGAAGCAGCTGAACGACAAGGCAAAGCACATTGCTGGCAAGCTCAACGACATGCTGACGACCGGTGTCTCGCTTCAGGCCCTCCTCACGGCCATGCAGTACGTGCCTAGCCTCATCAGCCACCTCTACACGCTGCCCCCAAGTCTCACGTCGGGCTTGTCCGAGCTCTTGAACCGTGCTTGCAAGGACACCTTTGTCAAAGCCTTTTTTGCCAAGGTAAACCTGTCTGCACCGGCTGGAGCTGAAGGTCATGACGTTACGCTGGAACAGCTCCTGGAGGCTCGCCTCTTCACACGGGCCAACACCGGGGGCTTTGGCCTGCACGACTTGGTTGAGCGCGGTCCGGTGGCTTATGTCTGCAACATGGCCAAGCTGGCCACTCGCTACCCTCGGGTCTACGATCGACTTTTGGAGGATGAATCGAGGGCTGCTGACTTTGAGAACCACGTGCAGCGAGCCGGCTTCCAGATGGCCACGGTCAAGGACGCGGCGACCCAGCGACCAGCTGAGATCATTGCCCTCCGCTCCAAGGCGGCACTGGACGACCTGATGGCCAAGTGCGCGCTGGACCTGCAGCAGGCATATCTGGCCTCACGCGAGTGGGGCGTCAGCACTGTCTTGACCATGCGCGGGCGAGACAAGTTGCGTCGCTTGAGCGACACGACCTTTGCCATTGCGGTCGTGTCCATGATAATAAATAATAAATTAGGTGTTTGAACCTCAGAGCTGAAAGCAAAGCTGTGCAACCCCGACATCAAAATCACGACGGCACGCAAAACAACACAAGAGAACAAGACATTTTCATCGGCTTCTATCATGCCGAAAAGTACAAGCGCGAAGAATCACGCACAAGGAAACAAAAATCATGAAAAACGACTAAGTATAACCAGAGATACGGCCATTTGAACCACTAGACACATAAAAAGGCAGTCACACATCACAACTACAAGCCATCACAGCACAAACATAAAAAACACCACGGCACGCTCACATACAACAAGAGACAGCGTCGGGTTGAAAAGGCA
>NW_001865145.1:6615-7629 GCF_000002865.3 Monosiga brevicollis MX1
TGGGCCCAGCTCTGCCCGACCTGGGCATTGACGTGACTGTGCGCACAGCCCAACCCCCGACCACCTCGCAAGCCTGCATCAAGGTGGGCGCTGCCCTTCGCCGAGCCGAAAAGGAGAAGCGCGACTACTACACCGGTTTCAACCATGGAAAAACTCTGATCGTCCCTGCGGCGATGACGACAACCGGTGGGTTCGCCTCCTCCTTTGTGGATCTGCTTGGTCAGCTCGCCCGCTGCGCCGAGGCCCGTGGTGTGTACCAGCCGGGGCTGGATGAGGCGTTTGTTCCTCGATGGAAGGGTCGCTTTGCGGCGCTGGTCCATCAGATGAACGCTGACCACATCCAGCGCCACTTTGGCGGTGTCTGCCTGCGCTCGTCGTAGGTAGGCACCGCCTCGGGGGTCCCTCTGTGGGGATCCCTGTGTGCACCTGTCGCTCCCTTGGTGGTTCCTCGTTGTGTCTTTTGATGGCTTGACTTGTATTTTTGTTTTAATTTTGCTTTAATTTTTGCTGTATTTGTGTGGTATTTTTGCTGAATTTTTGTAAAGTCCTTTGTATGATGCCTTTGTCTTCTGTGGTCGGTTGTTTTCTCAATCCGACGTTGTGTCTCGTTGGATGTGAGCGTGCCGTGGTGTTCATTGTGTTTGTGCTGTAATGGCTTGTAGTTGTGATGTGTGACTGCCTTTTTATGTGTCTTGTGTTTAAAATGGCCGTATCTCTGGTTATACTTGGTCGTTTTGTACGATTTTTGTTTCTATGTGCGTGATTCTTCGCGCTTGTACTTCTTGGCATGATAAAAGCCAGTGAATGTAACTTGTTCTCTTGTGTTGTTTTGCGTGACGTAGTGATTTTGATGTCGGGGTTGCACAGCTTTGCTTTCAGCTCTGAGGTTCAAACACCTAATTTATATTTATATTCCTTCTTGACCTCGGTCGTTCCACTTCCCTCCTTCTGTCTTGTTCTGTCTTGTTCCTTCGCCTTGCTTCAATCCATGTTCTCGTGTACACTTCGACTGGT
>NW_001865144.1:0-2854 GCF_000002865.3 Monosiga brevicollis MX1
AAGCGGTCTCTGCTGCAGCTGCAGGCCCAGCAGTAGGTGCTCATCCATAGCAGAGCCGTGTTAAAGTCGTCTGACTGAATTGGCGCCGATGGTACCATCAACTGCGCTCGTTTGGCCCGCGTCTGGCCCTCGTGTGATACTGGCGCCCCATGTGCTTCACGGCTTGGATGGCGAGCTGTGATGGTCGGTTGCATCATGGAGCAGACGGTGCAAGCCGGCGCTCCTGCGGCCGCACAAATGTGGCCCTCACCATCCAGCAGCGAACCAAGCTCAAAGGTCAGGCAGCGCTTCATGCTTGCAAATGGCTGCAGGTCTTCCGAAACCGCTGTGCCTCGTGGAATCCATAGCGTGGCCTCGCCACCCCGTCGGTCGCGGCCAGCCCGGCCAAAGGCCTGCGACAAGGTGTAGCCGTTGTAGCCGCTGCCAAACCAGATCACCTTCCGGACGTTGGGCATGTCCAAGCCCGCGCCCAAGCAGCTTGTGGCCACCAAGACCAGACTCTGCGTGCCGCTCCTCCACTGCTCAAGAGCGGCTCGCGTGTCTTCGGCTGACATGTCAGCATCCACGGCCAGCGACTGCTCGTGACCCAACGTGCGTGCCAACTGAGTCGACAATGCCTCAACCTGCTTCTTCGTGTCACAAAAAATCAACATGCGATCCACGCGGCCCTCTTGCTCCAACAGGTCGTAGTGGCGTTCCACAAACATCTCAAATGCCTTTGTTGTTCCTTGTTGCACCCCTAGCCGAAGATCGGTTCGCATGGTTGGCATACGAAAGGTCTGGTACGAAGCGTCCTCCGTGCAATCCAGCTGTTGGAGCAGAGCCCGCTCATCTTTGGGGCAAAGCGTGCCAGTCAGGCCCACACACTTGACAGATGGGTCTTGGCGAAGATGGTCCAGCCGGCCTGGGCAGCGAACAAGGCTGTCTCGATAGCTAGTGTCCACGAGCATTGTGTGAACCTCGTCCATCACCAGCATGGCCAGACGCTTCTGCTGCACGAGAGTTTGCACCCACCTCATCCCATAGCCAACCAAAAAGTCGACCGTCATGACAATCACTTGAACGTTGACTTGCATGTCGCGGCCATCATTCTTAGCCGACTGCGATACAATGTCTGCCTGCTCGAAGCGGCGGCACAAGTCTCTGGCAAGCTCACGAAGCGGGACTACCCACACCACGACCTTGCGTGGCTGGAGGTGAGCGAGTGTACACAGCGTCTTGCCCATGCCCGTCGGGGCCACGGCCAGCAGCCAGCCATCCTGGGCTTCGTGCCGAGTCACAGCCTGTGCCAATCGATACTGATCCCAGTCGCGAAATGTTGTCTTCCACGCTTGCCGCACACATTGAGCAAGCCAAAGCTGATCCTCATACTCTTCCTGCTGCGTTTGGTCATTGTGCTGGCTTGGCTCTTGCTGCAAGGCCGTCGACGCAGCCTCTTCCACGGCTCGCGGCACGGCAACTGGCATGGACGATCCGGCTGCCTCGGCTTCGTCTAAATCCAACCCGGCAATGATATCGTCAATGTCATCCTCAGCATCAAGGCAGGCTTCAACCTCGAGATCTGTTTGCGTGCCCACGGTCGCTTGCACCTGTGTGCTGGCGTTCCTGACCCGAGACGACTGGATGACCACCTGTTTATGAACCACTTGTTGCACGCAGGTCTGTCCATCTACGGCCTCAGCTTGGATCTGATTCTCTACATCTACCAGCTTCATGAGCTTGTGCCATTCTTCAGACACAAACTGATGGCCGTACTGTGCTTCACTGGACACAAACTTGTGATCGAGCTGCGTGCGGCCATAGACGTTGCGTGCCGTTCTGCCTGCATGCGGCTTTGAGAGTGTGCCACATTCAACGCCCCCAATGAAGGCTCGGGCGTATGATGCAACACCAGTGTACGCAGCCAAGCCACACTCATGTGCCGCCATGCGCTGACAGTGATGCTGGTTCCAAGAAACCGCTTGGTCACGGCCTGGATGGTTCGGTAGACTTGGCCTGGCCGAAGCTGCTTTTCGAGCTGCATTGGCGCAATGTTGAACAGCAGCTCATACGTGCCCTCCTGTGCGACACGCTTGGCCGCTCGTAGATCGTCGTGCTGGTCGTCAACAGAGCCAACAGTGTCTGGCTCGATTGAATCTTCGACCTCCATCGCGTCGGCCTCGAGCTCATCTTGCTCTTCTTCCGTCAGGGAATTGGGATCTATTGCCTCAGACGTGATCAATTCGTTTCGATCTTGCAAGTAATCAGCAAACAGCTCCTCCAGCGGCTTGCACAATAACAGGTACGCCATCATGACCGCACTGGCCCGCTTGTCCATGTAGTGTGCAGCATGCGACTCGCGGTTGCTGATCCATGTGGTTTTGCCTTGTCGCGCGACAAACGCCAAGCGGTCTCCGGAGAAGAAGACATTTCTGGGGCTGGCGGAGGAGTCGCGATAGAAAAGGCTCGGGTGTACCATCGCACGCACGGGGAGACCTATGCACAGGTGTATGGTGAAACTCTGCGTTGTGTACAGTAATATGTTCGTACGCCCAGACTACCAGACGTACCAGTTGAGAGGTGTGCATACGTCAATGCCAGGCGATTAAACCCTCGCAGGGAGCAGATTCAGCGCATTTTCGAGGTGATGGTATGTCTGTGGTCAATTCACAAAGCAAACAGAGCACATGGAAACATACCACTTCCGATCTACAGGACCGTACTTCATCTCGATGACAAGAACAATCACAATGTTTTACACGTCTTCTTGACGAGCGCCGTGAAGGATTATCAAACATCATCGCCAGGACTGGCGTCTTCCAGTACTACAGTAGCTTCTGGACATACGTTTATGCTCGTAGTCCAATACATATAA
>NW_001865144.1:6330-7403 GCF_000002865.3 Monosiga brevicollis MX1
GGGTAATCGTCACCGTTCATTCATTTCGCATGTCTGATTGTTCATGTACAACATTCTTGAAAACGTCCAACAATTGTCCCTTGTCTCACTGTCGCCGTGGGGCGCGAGGTCAGCATATCTGAGCTCGAGAGGCTTAATCTTCCGAGTAGGGGCGAATCAAATGGCAGCGCACACATCTATGTCAGCTGATGGCAATATGATGGCGGCATATACTGTCGCTGTTCACAAGCAAACGCAACTGGACGGGCCTGCCAGTTGCCGCATGGAGGGCCGATGCATGGATGCGGCCCTGGCATCCCGTCAAAGGTGTCAGTCAACATTGCATTCAAATGGGATCGAACAACGGTCGACAGTCTCACAAACATTCTCGCGATGCCGCACTCACCGTCAGCCCTGATCACAATCTGCTCAAACGAGCTCGCACGTCGTTTGCTGGGGTCTGCATCAGCAGGTCTGAGGGTTTTGGGAACGGGCGAGGGGGGAGGCTGATTTAGCTTCAGGTGTCATGAGCGAGTGGGCCGGGCGCGAGGTATTGCTTGACATGAATCATAGCAGCCTCGACAAACCTGTTGGCATCAAATCATGTCACTGTGCCCCATCTTGTTCTTGACACGTCTCGGACATGTCCTAAGAGGGTCAAGCAGCCCTGGTGCTCCGAGCCTGTCACACCGTGCCGTGCCGTGCGCCTGGGTAAGCTTGTTTTTCAACATTGGCACCTGTCGGTGATGAATAGCGCAGACCAAATTGAATGCCAGTGCTTACCGTTGAATCTTGTTGCCATCATTTTTTTCATGAGCACATGCGTAGATGCGACAGTGCGCAGCGTTCTCTCGTCCAGCTGGCTCAACTGCGTTTGGTCGTCGCAGGCGATGCAAAAATGCCAAAAGGTGATTAACAAATTTTTGTTAAATTTTGAACGAATGCACAGGCCACAACAACAAGAAGAACAACACGTCGAGTTTGCGAGTATGAACTTTGTCAGATGTTCCTGTTTTGAAATTGTCAGAAATTATTTTCTTGTAAAATTTACATCCAATGTTAAAAATTTTAATCCTTTGTTCTCCTCGATGCTG
>NW_001865143.1:0-1073 GCF_000002865.3 Monosiga brevicollis MX1
AGGTCTGCCAAGAGCTCGTCAAGACTCGAAAAATGTCGTGTACAAGCCTCGGCTGTTGCGGCTGTTACTCTTGCTGGATTCTGAGTCACCGCGGTGGTAAGATAAATGTTCGAGTCGGACTCCAATCCTCGAAACCAGTCATTGCTCAAACGCGCCTGGCTCATGGGGTTGTCCGAGCTTTCGGCCTCTTGATGACGAGCAAGAAGAGCAAGCTCAGCAGAGCTGAGTGTGGGAATCCGATCAAGCAATTCGCTATTCGTATTGAGTGCGTCCTCTCGGGCACTGCGACGAATCTCAAGAAGCTCGCACACAACCTCCACGATCATGCCACGGCTCTTACACGCACGCTTCTCACTGCAGGTCTCTAGCCAGTTTGTCAAAGCTACACGCTCATGCGCCAGAAGAATCCGCCTGCCGTCATGAGGTTGGATGCCTCGCTGTCTCCGCCGTTGCGCAGCCACAAGATCGGCTCTGGTGATACCTTACAGCTTCAGAAGCCCGTCGGATCGATTGGGGCGCCCCCTTCGGGCACTGGCGCTCGTAAGAGGGTTGACCAGGCTGCCAAGTTGTTGACGCGTCAATTGACGAAGGCCATCAACCTCTAAATACTGCTGAATTTCAATGGAAGTCATCGAACTCGCCGTGAGCTGACGTAGGAGTTGGGATACACGATCTGCCTTGGCTCGACGCTCGGCCTATAGGCACAAATACCACTGTCAGCTGTATGCGGGGAAATGTCAACGTTCCAACACCAAAGAGTCACACAGTGAAGCGGTTTTCAACTCCAAGGCGCACCGATATCCTTGACAAACCCGGCTTTCATCATGCCCGGCCGTTGCAACCCCTGTACATGCCTGTTTACCCCGGCGATGCCGCATGGCGGCTGTCTGCCAGCCGAGGTGGGATGACCCAAAATGGCAGCCACATATCAGCGGAACCCAAGGAGATGAGCATTCGAAAACTGGCTCAACCATAGTTAATGGGGTAAAAATTGTATCCCACCTTTTGATTTATGAAGATTGATCGAGTGGCCACCAGGGCGCTGCCGTTTATCTTCCTTGCCAGACAGCTCC
>NW_001865143.1:5478-7672 GCF_000002865.3 Monosiga brevicollis MX1
TCGTAAAAATGACAGATTCAGCACCGGGCTTGCAGAAGCAGGCTTCGTAAGCCGGGCAGCCACGAGTGGTGGGCGCTTGAGTGGTGGTGGTGGTGGTAACGGGAGCGCGGGTAGTGGTAGTGAACACTGGCCCTTCTGTAGTAGGAGGGTTTGTCACGGGAGACTCTGTGATCTCGCCAGTATCGCGGCAAGAGCAGTGGCGGCAGTTGTTATCGTCCCAATAGTAAACTTTGGCAGTGCCCTCGGGGCAGTCACAGTCACGGTTCTCGCAAGGCTCCACGGTTGGCTCTTCCGTGGCTTCTTGGGCCGCTACAAAGCCAATCTGTCGAAGTGCAGATGACATGTATGAGACTTTGAGGGCGACAAGTTGTTCGAAAGTCTGCCCGCCTGCTGTCTGGGACGTTGAAGACACGGGGTTGCTTCAGGGGGGGGGCAAATGAACGTACCGCCATGGCGACGACGGCCAGGTAGATGAGGGTGCGCATGGTGCTGATTTGCAGCACGCTGGGGCTGATATTGGCGATGAGTTTCGAATCGAGGCGCTTGGCGCTTGGTCGGGTACTCAAATGAGGCTAGCGTTGGTTTCGCTCGTGGAAACCAACTCGACTAATGCAAAGTTGAAGGGGGGTTGAATGCAACGTATGGCGCGGAGTCCAGAGGCAATGTGAGATGGTCAACATGTGGCAGCGTGACCAACATTGTCGGGAGGAGGGGAAGGGAAGAAAGGTTGGCGACGTTGGGTACTGACCGGTGCTCAAGAGGAATGGGCCGCTCCACGAAGCAGGCTGGTGTAAAATGAAACGGTCGAGGGGCTCGTTATGGCAAGTATTGATGGGGGGGGGGGAGGCGGTATCGGGGGTAAATCGAGCAAGTGGTTGGTCAGCTGGCATTGATAAGGCGCAGCGGTTGGTGGGAAAGGAGCGTGTGAGCGGTTGGTGGGAAAGGAGCGTGTGAGCGCTTGGTAGAAGATCACCGGGGCAGCGAGAGGAATTGCTGGTGTATGGGCAAGAGTTTGAGGCGGGATCAGGAGCAAGAGCTCGGCCCAGGCCAAGGGTGGTAGAGGGAAGGATTGTTGTGGCGGTTGTGGCGGTTGTGGTGGAGGTGGTGATGGTGAGTGGTGAGTGGCGGCCAAATTGGCGACGAATCAAGGGCAGTTGCGACGGGTGGTTGTCAATGTTGTTGCTGGGACAGGTCGAGTGGTGACCATGGGGCCCTGACCAGGCGCAGGCGAAAGTGATGGCAGGTCGGGATCTTTTTTGTGTGTGTGTGAGTGGTTTCATTGCGTATGGGCGCCAGTGAACGACGGCAGCGAGGAAAGAAGGTCAAGGGCTTCATGAGACAAGGGCCGGCACTGGGGCACCTGGAGGTTGGTCGTTGCTGTGGCTCAGCAAGAGGCAGGTTGCCGGGCAAAACCTGGCATTGTTGACCAACGCGTCTCTCAAAGTGTGGTGCAGCAGGGGAAAGCCACAGAGCGCGAATGGCTGGGGCGCATGTGCTCAACGGTCGACTCGGCGTGGGAGGTGAACCGTTGTCGGCTGGCAAGCCTTGCCTTGACAAAGGGGTGGGCCCGGCGTGTGGGTGGGGACGCAAAAAGTAGGTCGTCGCTGGTCTGTGTGATTGGACTGCTGCGTGGTGCACCAAGTGACGCAGAAGAGTGGGCCAATGGGTCGGGAGGCTGGGAAGAGCCGCAGTTGTTGCTTGCCACTTCTTGGTACGCGCGCATGCGTAGAGAGAGGGAGGCGAAAGAGAGGACACGAGAAAGGGCGAAAGCAAAGGGACCAAAGGGGAGCTTCGTTGGCAGGTCAAGCCCGTTGGGCAGCAAGGAGCTGGGGCTTTGATTGGGGGCTGGGGCGGAGGGATGAGTAGAACGGGGGCAAGGTGGTTCATGGCCATGCTGAGGGTTGATGAGGTAGCCAGGCGCGTTGTGTGGACGACGGCGCCGAGAACTGGGCAACACCGTCATGATGCCAACGCAACGGGGCGGGACGAGCTGGGCGGAAAGAGAAGGCTCAAGGTGATGCTTCAGCCAAAACGCCATGTGTAAGCATTAGCAAGCGGGGTCGGGGGATCAAGTCTGACGACGGCCGTTGCCCAGGCTCCAGCCCATTACCCGGGCAACGCGACCAGCGAGCGCGCCACGAGCGGTTGTTGAGCGGAGACCGTGGTCACTCTGTGTGTGTATGTGAAAAGCGCT
>NW_001865142.1:0-2559 GCF_000002865.3 Monosiga brevicollis MX1
CATATCTCTCTCTCCCTATATCTCTTTCTCTCTCTCTCCCTAAATTTCTCTCTCTCCCTATAGCTCTCTCTCGATCTCTCTTTCTCTCCCCCCTAAATCCCTCTCTCTCTTCTCTCTCTCCCTTTATCTCTCTCTCTCTATCTCTCACCCCACATCTCTCTCTCTCTCTCCCTATCTCTCTCTCTCCCCACATATCTCTCTCTCCCTAATCTCTCTCTCCCAATATATCATATTATCTCTCTCCCACATGCACATTAAATATCTCTCTCTCCCTATACATACATATCTCTCTCCCTAAATCTCTCTCTCTCCCGAAATCTCTTTCCCTAAATCTCTCTCCAGAGAGAGAGAGAGAGAGAGAGAGAGAGAGAGAGAGAGAGAGAGAGAGAGAGAGAGAGAGAGAGAGAGAGAGAGAGAGAGAGAGAGAGAGAGAGAGAGAGAGAGAGAGAGAGAGAGAGAGAGAGAGAGAGAGAGAGAGACAGAGACAGAGAGACAGAGACAGAGAGACAGAGAGACAGAGAGACAGAGAGACAGAGAGACAGAGAGACAGAGAGACAGACAGACACACACACACACACACACACACACACAGAGAGAGAGAGAGACAGAGAGACAGAGAGAGAGAGAGAGACAGAGAGACAGAGAGACAGAGAGACAGAGAGAGAGACAGAGAGACAGAGAGACAGAGACAGAGACAGAGAGACAGAGACAGAGAGACAGAGAGAGAGAGACAGAGAGAGAGACAGAGAGAGAGAGAGAGACAGAGAGACAGACACACACACACACACACACACACACACACACACAGAGAGAGAGAGAGAGAGACAGAGAGAGAAAGTGCGAGCGTATGTGATTCGGGTTCGGGGTTCGGGGTTCGGGGTTCGGGTTTGGGTTTGGGTTTAGGAAGGGCACGTCGTCGGGAATCATTGTTCACGTGCTTTTCAAATACGCTTTCTCTCAGCCCCCGACCCTGCCGCTGCATGGTCCCCAGTCTCGCGTCAATGATCGGGTCTTATCCAACGAGGTGTGCCACAACAGGTCAGGTCCTCGTTGCGGGCCGCTGGTGTCTGGGCAAATCGATGAGCGACATTTGCCATGCGCCAAGATGCAGACCCGATCCATAACCCCGTCCTCATCCTTCCAAATAATCGAGACCCCCTTCCCCCACAGTCACGACGATGACTGCCAAAATGGTGCCAGGGACTTGAAACAACGGCCTTTGCCCAATAGGGGTCGCAATCGCACCCCCAACGACCCGCTGGACCAGTAGCAGTAGATGCTGCCTGAACGCCCTTCAGCATCCGCAGATGAACACAGACCGGGTACATGTATTTCATGTTCCCAGAGGCGAAAAAGCACCATGCCCAAGACCAGAGCCAGGGTCCCCCCATAGAGCGCACAGTCCTGTTGTTCTCCTATGCGCACAGGGGTCGGGTTCATGTAATTCATGTTCCGAGGTCAGGTGGGGAGAGGACAAAAAAAAAAAGCTATCAGGATTGTTTTTCCCTCTCTCCGGGGTACCGCTGCCCCAGGCTGCCCAGGCTGGAGGCAAAAAGCTTTATGCTCAAGACCCAAGCCCGGATCCCCATAAGGAGCATAGGCCCAACAGCTCCCCGCGTCCCTCCGTTGTTCTCTTTGTGGGTTGGAAGTACGAGAATGAATAAAAAAAGATCACGGGTCTGTAAGCGGATCCAGCCCACCCCGAGTACCACCGCCGGGCTGCCCCAGCTGTTGCAGGTCTTGATCGACCACAGCGCCCCTGACTGAACTCGCACACTCGACCCGACTCCGGTACCTCGATGCGCCCGGAACTTTTTTTGAGGAAAAAAATGATGATTTTTTAGAAATGTCAGAAACCAATTGTCAGACATAAAATTCTAGTATCATATCTGATTAATTTATCAGGCTAAACCAATTGGTAAAATGTTCCCGCCAAATATTCAAAATGAAACCGATCAAACGCGTCTTCACTTTTTTTTTTGTTCGAGCTCGCAGACAGGAAACGCGCATCCCTTTGTCATCGCATCGCTGGTCTGTCTGTGGTCCTGTGCTCGGGCGTGTGGTGGTGGTGAACGGCCAAGATGGACGCCGCGCTGCAGGCACTGCGCCGCCAAAGCGGCAGTGGTGATCAAGATGATATCAAGCAGTCGGCCCAGGTTCTGCTTGAACAGTATGACCTCGAAGGTGCGGCGCGCGCTCCCCAAATGGCCAAAGAGTCAGGCTCGTCTCAAGGCGCGCGGTCGCACGGCGGCAAAGCATGCTCACGTTCTTGATGGTGGGGAATCAACGCAGTGCAACAGCGCGTCGAGGCCATCAAAACAGAGATTGAGGCCCAGAAGCGGTCATTCTCATCACGCATCAACCCGCTGGCCCTGAAAATCACAAAGGTTGGTCCCTCTCAATCCTGAAAGCTTCCTCCTCCTCTCCTTGCCTCTCCTCTCCTCGCCTCTCCTCTTCACCACCACCACCGCCGTCATTAACAATGCTCACACTTGCTCGCGGCACCACCATCCACCCTCGACCGCGTACTTTGCTTGCCGCAGCGCATCAAGGGCATGA
>NW_001865142.1:5348-6258 GCF_000002865.3 Monosiga brevicollis MX1
CACGGGTCACACGCACCACCATGCGATGCCACAGGTGGCAGATGAACATGTCTGCGGCATCTGCTGGAGCCTCGCCTTTCCGCCGGTCATCCTCCCTTGCCACCACTGGTAAGAACCGCCAGCTCAGCTGCTCAAACAGGCCGCCGACAGCTCCGTCACGCCGCTGCTTGTCATGCCGCAATGGCTACCCCACTAGGTTTTGCGTTGATTGTCTGAGCGGAAATCTTGAACACAGCCAGCTGACGTGCCCGCTTTGCCGCCAGTACGCAACACCGCGCCATCCAGTTCTGTATGATCCCCAGATGTGTGGACATGCACGTGATTTTTTTTTTTTTCAACTCTTTGCAGGCGCTGCAGCACTTGGGCGCGGCGGTGCAAGGGCCAATTTGTGGACAGCACAGCCATGGAGCAGCTCAAACACCTCTATCCCACCCTCTGTCAGGTCCGGCTTCTCACCACGATGTATGCGCTGCAATAGCGAGCGCGGGCCTCACCTGGCACCTGGCCACGCAGAAAATTGAAAAGCAACAAACGGTTGAGCTGCGCGAAATACGGCACAGTGCCGACCTTAGCGTGCAAGCCAATTTCGCATCTCCGGGCGTAAGTTTGGCCGCATTTGCGGTGGTTTGGCATGCTGGTCGCCAAGTGGGTCCGCCTCATCCCTGGGTATTGGTACTTTTTGCATGGGCTCCTCTGCATCAGGAGCTTCGAAAAGAATACGAGCAGGAGTTGCGCAACGAGCAGCGGCGGCGCGCTGCTGAAGCTGCCGAGGAAGAGGCCCAATCGCTTGCCCTCATCCATCAGCTCACGGTAGGCGCAAGCGTCTCTCGCTGCTGGAGCTACGACAGCTCGTTTGGGACCTGGCATGGATGTTGGGCTCCGACCAGGTGACTCGCAGCCTTACTCTTTG
>NW_001865142.1:6876-7758 GCF_000002865.3 Monosiga brevicollis MX1
TGCGTTGATAAAACAGCCCTGTGCTCATGTGTCTTTGACCTGTGTGGGGGGCAATTCATGGCTTGTGCCCTTTAGCCCAATTCTGCATGCGCACAGGCGGCGGGTCTTTCCGGGAGGTGATTCGCGGAACATCAGCAGTAGCACAGTATCGGTATGCACGGCCAAGCCTCGCTGAGCGAGCAGAGCCATTCTTTTGTGCGTTTTATTTGAATGAATGTGCCGCGTGCGTGCACATTCAAGGTGTGGGGTCAGCAGGGTGCTCGAGGCAGCGCTGTCTTTGCCCGACAGAGATTATTGACATTTACAAGCTCTGATCATTATCCTTGTCAAAGTCACACCGGCATCAACAATAGCCAGCTTTCATCCATGCGCGTGCTCCTCTGAGGGTTGGGAGACGACGCGTGGAATGCGGGTGCAAAGTGGGACAGCCCGGGTTCGAGGTGGTACCAAGCTGTGGCCTTCCCCTTCCACCGCCTTGTGCGTGAGCAAGCGCTCGCATCGAGGTAGGGCAATTCCGGACATTTGGTATGCGATAGAGTCGATGCTTGCGTTTCCCTGGCAAACTTCAACTTGAAGCGGGAACGCATAGCCCTCGGCTTTGCCTCTGATATCACCAGCGCGGTGGGGAGGCGGGGCTCCCCCCCCTTCCCCCCCTTTTTTTTCTGGAGAGTGGCGTGAGGGATGGCGCGCGAGTAAGAAAGAGGCAATCAACGGCATGGTCGCGCGCTGCCATCGCGAGAGAGTAGAGCGGTACGATTGGCCGGCCGTTTGGCGGGATGGGACATCGAGACGAAGCAATCTACCATTTCACAAGAGCAGTAGGGTTTGCGATGTTGAAAAGGTTGACCACCTTGGCCAGCCATTGGAATGGGCCCTTGACCG
>NW_001865141.1:0-1745 GCF_000002865.3 Monosiga brevicollis MX1
ACAGTCATAGTGGTAATAGTAGTGGTCGTAGTTTTCGTTGTGATGGTTGTATCCGACTCAAAAGTCTCAACGGTCGTTGTGGTGGTGGTTGTAGTGGCTGGGGCTGAGTTTGAGTCGGTGACCGTACTGGTCGCTGTTGTGGGGCCCGACGAGCCGGGTTGTAGCGTGTGCGACGAAGCAAACGATCTGCTCTTAGAAGCAGCAAACGCCTTCGGCGCAGCATCGGTACTGGTTGGGGAAGTAAAAGAAAGTGACGATTCCGGATTAGTGGCGCTTACGGGCTCTAAAGGAGCAGTGGTGGTAGTGTTTTTTATTGCGCTAATTGAAGAAGCAGAATTGACTGGAGTCGATGGCAACAAGGTACGCTTTGGTGAACCAAAAGAATGCTTTTGTGCAGGAAATGTGCTGCTTGCTGAAGTATTTTTGCTAGAGCCAGGGGCAGGTTTGGTTCCAAATCCATGTTGGGCAGGCATCCTGGGTTTGGTAGTGCGAGCAGGAGACTCAATGCCAAATGAAAGCGCTGATGTCGCAGCCGCAACCGGCTTGGGGTCAGACCCACATGCCTGAGCCGCCGTGGGTGTAGTGGCTGTCGCTTCACGCGTGGTAGACCTCACTAGAGTTGCCGTGTCATTGAGCTTGGTGGTCGACGTTGTGGTGGCTGCTGCTGATGATGATACGAAGGATCCGAAGCCACCGAAACTAAAGGTTCCAGACCCATTGGGCTTTGCTGTTGACGTTGTGGTGGCTGCTGATGATGATGAAACGGGGGATCCGAAGGGTGCACAAGCTATTGTTCCAGATCCAGTGGGCTTGGTGGTCGACGTTGTGGTGGCTGCTGCTGATGATGACACGGGCGATCCGAAAGGTGAACTAGCTGTGGCCCCAGTCTCATTGGGCTTGGCCGTCGTCGTGGCCGTTGATGAGGCTGCTGCTGATGACAATACAGGGGATCCGAAGCCACGGAAACCCAAAGTTTCAGCGTCATTGAGCTTTGCTGTCGACGTTGTGGTGGTTGCTGCTGATGATGATACGAAGGATCCGAAGCCACCGAAACTAAAGGTTCCAGACCCATTGGGCTTTGCTGTTGACGTTGTGGTGGCTGCTGATGATGATGATACGGGGGATCCGAAGGGTGCACAAGCTGTGGCCCCAGTCTCATTGGGCTTGGTGGTCGACGTTGTGGTGGCTGCTGCTGATGATGACACGGGCGATCCGAAAGGTGAACTAGCTGTGGCCCCAGTCTCATTGGGCTTGGCCGTCGTCGTGGCCGTTGATGAGGCTGCTGCTGATGATAATACAGGGGATCCGAAGCCACGGAAACCCAAAGTTTCAGCGTCATTGAGCTTTGCTGTCGACGTTGTGGTGGCTGCTGCTGATGATGAGACCGGGGATTCGAAGCCACGGAAACTAAGGGTTCCAGTCTCATTGGTCTTGGTGATTGACGTTGTGGTGGTTGCTGCTGGTGAAGGCACGGGGGATCCGAAGGATGCACAAGCTATTGTTCCAGATCCAGTGGGCTTGGTGGTCGACGTTGTGGTGGCTGCTGCTGATGATGACACGGGCGATCCGAAAGGTGAACTAGCTGTGGCCCCAGTCTCATTGGGCTTGGCCGTCGTCGTGGCCGTTGATGAGGCTGCTGCTGATGACAATACAGGGGATCCGAAGCCACGGAAACCCAAAGTTTCAGCGTCATTGAGCTTTGCTGTCGACGTTGTGGTGGCTGCTGCTGATGATGAGACCGGGGA
>NW_001865141.1:6186-7880 GCF_000002865.3 Monosiga brevicollis MX1
CACAGTGAGAAAGACGCCGCACAATACAACCATCAGGATAGGTGGATGGTCAAAAACGAGCGTCGAGGTAGGACAGAGCACGAGCTGCAGCCAGCCAGTGTAGCCCGCAAGCCAGATCACGCAGGATGGGACTGGAATAACTCTGAGAAGAGGGTGCATCGTACCAGAGTTTGCGAAAACCTGGGTTCCATGCGACGTCGCGGATGGTGGCAGCGACCGCAATGGTTTGAAAGGGCTTGATCGGCTCGGTTTGATGAAAGCAGGCTGCTACATCATACAAGAGGCATTCTTTGCCAACAGCCACGGCCAAAGTCTCGCCATCACTGTGCAAGAGCGACAACGTAGATGAGGGATGGACTGTGCCTGCCTTGAACGCCCAACTCTTGGGAGAATGCGAGGCACACGGGGCGAGCATGACCCAAAGGCATAGGGGCAACATCGGGGAGCACACCTACCTGCTAAAAGCTACGTGTTGGGGCTGTTCACTGGTCTGCACGGTCACCTGGGAGGCGGGTACGACAAGCTCCTTGTGTGCGGGTCGGCATTCGGTGAGGGCAGCGCCCAGCTGGCACAGGCCAACGCCGCCACTCTGGGCATAGGCAAGCAGGCCATAGGTGTTGTTGACTGCGAGCTTGTTGCCTGGGATGTCCAGCTACGGACGCGGGTGAGCGGGGGAGGAGTAGCATCAAAGCAAGAATCAGAACGGGGGATGATGGCGTTTCGAGTAGTCGGACATGTGTTTGCGGCCCGAAAGCACGAGGCGCCAGAGGTGGCTGGCTGATGGATGTGGCCTTGCATCGGTGTGTCATTGCATCGTTGCATCGTAAAAATGGAAGCTGCTAACCTGAAGCGGGTTGGGCGAGCCCGTGACGGCGCCATGACCTTCAAAGCGCCACACCTGCCGCGTGCATCGAGAGAAGGGTAATTCAGTGAGGGCACGGCACGGTGCAGTCGCAAAGGCAAGCCATGCGTCAGTGGAACCGCATCAATTCACCTTGCTAACAGCAATGCGCGCCATGGCTTCCTGATCTTCTGGCGTGTTCAGGTCTTCTCTTGTCCCCTTCGATCAGCTGTGCGACACCGTGAGGGGTGAGGTGTTCAATCGTATAGTCAGCTCGATGGCGGACTGGAAACTGGCTTGTTTGGATCTCTCATGCCAAGCTAGTTGTTAGAGAAACACTTTGATCTTACAAGCACACAGTGTACTCACGATATGTCCCTTTGGGTTTTATGGTGGTTGAGACGTATGGCTGGCTGTCCGGGTGATTGGGCCTCAAGCTTCCGTTTCGTGATGGCTCACCCAATGCCCATAGTGCAGGGATATCCACACAGGCCCGTGAGCTAGCGATTGAGAGCCATCACATTCAAGCCGCATCATCAACAGCAGCAGCATCACCAGCAGAAGAAGATGAAGAAGAGGAGCATGAGAGAGTGAGTGAGTGCGAGTATGAATGAATTCGCTTTCGTTTTCTTGTGTGTGTGTGTGTGTGTGTGTGTGTGTGTGTGTGTGTGTGTGTGTGTGTGTGTGTGTGTGTGTGTGTGTGTGTGTGTGTGTGTGTGTGTGTGTGTGTGTGTGTGTGTGTGTGTGTGTGTGTGTGTGTGTGTGTGTGTGTTTTCTCTCTCTCTCTCTCTCTCTCTCTCTCTCTCTCTCTCTCTCTCTCTCTCTCTCTCTCTCTCTCTCTCTCTCTCTCTCT
>NW_001865140.1:0-1317 GCF_000002865.3 Monosiga brevicollis MX1
TGTCGCACCCGGCCACGCCTTCGACAGGAGCCGCTCCCGTCGAGGCTACAGCGAGCGCTTCTCGCCATGCCGCAAGCGCCGCCGCCACATCAGCCGCCGCCGCGGGCCCTGGATCCCCCCGCAACAATGACGCCGCCGTGGCCCAGGTCCACAGGACCCTTCAAGCCCTAGTGCACTCTCTAGGCTCCCAACATCAGCTCCAATCGCAGATTGCCGAGCTTGAACGCGAGATAAACGCTGCCCTTCGGCTCATCCCGGACAGGGGCCGCTCACATGGTTCGTTACGCGCGCACGAGACCCAGTCGCCTTCTCGTGACCTTGCGACCGATTTTTCTTTGCTCGCTCCCTCGCCCGCGGCGCACCCGTCTGCCCGCGATGGCGAAGTGGCGTTTGGCCTGGCCTCCAATCGCCCTCTACCCCGGCTCCCGAGAGAGCCCGTGCACGAATCGCTCTCTCACGACTCTCGTTATCGTCATGGCTATTTGAGCTCTCCCGCACATGACGATAGAGCCACCACGCCCAGGCGCTCTCCCATGGAAGCAGTGGATGCATCCCAATTTGGTGTTGCCTTTGGCACCAATGCGCCACCACGGGCCGGCTCTCGGACTCAACCACCCCACCACGTTTGGCACCGAGCCTACCAAACCTCAACCAAGTGGGAGTCCTATCGCGGTGACAGCAAGAAAGGTCTCGACTCCCTCAAAGAAAATGTCAACTCGGCCCTTGTTCTTCTCCAAGCCGAGCCCTTGCTGCATATGGCCACCCTCGATCTAGAGGGCTGCACCGCCGCTGGTATCCAGGATATTTATGGCAACATTTCTTCCGACCTGGACTACCTCATCTACGTCAACGACATCATGGTTGACTGGATCTTACCGTGCTTGAGAGGTGACCTTGCCTCTCGTTTTCAGCGCGAAAAATCACGCCAACGCATCGTCTTGGGCGCCTGGTTCAAACAGATGGGCGCCCTCTTCCTCCAGACCACTCGTCACGACATTACCCAAGCCTCTCAGGCTCTTCGCGACCAACGCATCCGCACGGCCGACGACTTTCCTGTCTACCGCTCCTCCATCACTGCTGCCGTCGACACCCTTCGCATTGAGGGCGCCTACTCGGCAACCCTCGTCATCGCCCAACTGGTTGATGGCCTGCCTTCGAAACTTTTTTTTTCTGACATCTTGGCGTGAACCACGTTGTCAGACAAAATCTGCAACCCCGCTCCTTGCGGCCCGCGTTTTGGCGGCGCCCTCGCTCCCACCGTGTCCGCTCGCTTGCTCGCTTGCTTGCCCCGCGGACATGGCCACTGAGTCCGGCGGC
>NW_001865140.1:6504-7937 GCF_000002865.3 Monosiga brevicollis MX1
AACGGCGTAACGGCTGCTGAGGCCGTCGGCTCCGTGTCTTTGCTCGTGACTGATGTTGATGGTGTCTTGCGCCCCATTGTTCTTGATCGTTGCTTTTATGTGCCTTCTTTTTCTCACAACATTGTCTCGCTTTCTGCCCTTGTTGATGCTGGTTTTGTCGTGTCCTTGTCTGACTCGTCTACATTTTTGTTGAGTGATGCTGATGTCACTTGGTCTGCACCACGTGATGCAGCCAGTGGTGGCTTGTTTTTCTTTTCTTTTCTCCCAGCTCACCACCTGCACCACCAGCACCACCACCAGCAACAACAGCATGCCCATGTTGTGTCTGCTTCGCAGATGCATCGTCTTCTTGGCCACCCGCCGCGCGAGGTTTTGCGCTCCATGCTGCAGCAAGTTGAAGACACCTCGGACGTCAAGGCCATCCTCAACTGCAACGATTGCAACCTCTTCAAAGCTAAGCGCCTTGCTCTGGCTGGCTTCGATCGCGACCGCACGCCCCGCATGCCTGGTGAACTGGTCGCTTCTGACATGTTTGGCCCGCTTCGCTCCCCTAATATCAAAGGAGCGAGGTACATCATTGCCTATCGAGATGTGGCGACGGGCTTTCTCTGGCTCGACCCTGTCTGTCGCAAGGACGATCTGGCTGAGAGCTTTGCTCGCCTGATTCGCGACTCGCCCATCCCCATTCGCATTGATGAAGCCGACATGCAGAAGCGCACCATCATCCAGAGATAATAATAATAAATTAGGTGTTTGAACCTCAGAGCTGAAAGCAAAGCTGTGCAACCCCGACATCAAAATCACGACGGCACGCAAAACAACACAAGAGAACAAGACATTTTCATCGGCTTCTATCATGCCGAAAAGTACAAGCGCGAAGAATCACGCACAAGGAAACAAAAATCATGAAAAACGACTAAGTATAACCAGAGATACGGCCATTTGAACCACTAGACACATAAAAAGGCAGTCACACATCACAACTACAAGCCATCACAGCACAAACATAAAAAACACCACGGCACGCTCACATACAACAAGAGACAGCGTCGGGTTGAAAAGGCAACCGACCACAGAAAGAAAAGTCATCATACAAAGGACTTTACAAAAATTCAGCAAAAATACCACACAAATACAGTCAAAATCAAAGTAAAATTAAAACAAAAATACAAGTCAAGCCATCAAAAGATCACAACGAGAACCACCTAGGGAGCAACAGGTGCACACAGGGATCCCCACAGAGGGACCCCCGAGACGGTGCCTACCTACGACGAGCGCAGGCAGGCACCGCCAAAGTGGCGCTGGATGTGGTCAGCGTTCATCTGATGGACCAGCGCCGCAAAGCGACCCTTCCACCGAGGAACAAAGGCCTCATCCAGCCCCGGCTGGTACACACCACGGGCCTCGGCGCAGCGGGCGAGCTGACCAAGCAG
>NW_001865139.1:0-1663 GCF_000002865.3 Monosiga brevicollis MX1
TCCAACTCATCGTTCTGCAAACACACGAAACATGGCAGCGCTCGCCACGACCGTAACCATGTTTTCCCTGACCCCATGACCACCCCGCTTCGCCCTCACGCCCGCCACTCTGTCCCTACCGCTCGTGCCTCGTCTCATGTGCCCTCGACGTCCCCCGCTGCCGGTGCGACCGAGTCTTCGGCACGTGCCGTCGTGCCCGCGGCCGAGCCAGTGACCAGGACGTCAAACGGCGGCGGGGAGCAACATCCCAGCCTCGGAAACACTTCCAATGCTTCTCCCCGCACCCCTCGCACGACATCCAGCCCTCGCTCCTTTGCTCAAGTTGCTGCGGCAATTCCTGCCGCCGCCACTGCCACATCTTCGGCCCCTGTGACCGAGGATTTGTCAGCATCGGTGCCCTCTGAGCCAAATGGCAGCGGGGAGCAGCAACCCTCGCCCGAGTCCACAGGGCAGACACATCATTCGATTCCTAACACACCATCGGATTTCTTGACCATGTCTTCGGATGAAAGCGACTCCCCTCCTCGCTCCACCGCACTCCGCGCGCCCACCCCTATTGCCCCTCCCGCGCATGATGGTGACGGTGACACAAACGGCAGTGCCACGCCAGAGCCATTGGTGCAATCACCTACACCCGCTCAAATGGTGCTGCCAGATCCATCGGGTACACAACAAACCCATTCCGATCCCTCTCCGCCCGCTGCTTCACCCCCTGCCACTGCCATTTTGCCCGCTGCCATTTCACATCCTGTCGAACACAGTGAGCATACAAACTCAGCCCCACTTGGCGAAGTCAGTGAGAGTGAAACACACAATACAGCGGGCGAACACAGTGAGAGTGAGCAAGATGTCCTTCTCAGCGATCCTGCTCCGCCCATCGCTGCCAACGTGCTGGATGCCCAGCGCAAAGTCCTGCTGAAGACATCTGGCCACAGGCAACTCCTCGCCTGCCCATTTGGGCTTTGCAAATGCAAGGGGCCCCGCCTTGACCGCAAAGCCTGGGTCAATCATGTTCTACGCGAGCACCCCTACGACGAGCAAGCCACTGATCTGGTCAAGCAGGTGATGGAGGCCAAATTGGTCGCCCAGTGCAACAAGTGTCACCTCTTCTTCGAAGCTGCTGGTATCAGTCAACACCGCTCCCGATGTGGTGCCAATCTGAAGCGAGCGACCGAGGCGTTGTTTCATGCGGCTGGACACGACCTGCTTGAGATTATGCGTGGCGCTTGGCCCCAACAGTGTGTAGGGTCTCGCGTCAGTGTCTGTGAGCTGCTCAAGCTCGCCCGG
Source organism: Monosiga brevicollis MX1 (assembly GCF_000002865.3). Lineage (NCBI taxonomy): Eukaryota > Choanoflagellata > Craspedida > Salpingoecidae > Monosiga > Monosiga brevicollis. The sequence goes on from NW_001865139.1 coordinate 1,288, forward strand.
CATCCACTGATGCAGCGCAGCCGCTACCCATCCAACGCCACCGAGACCAAGCTGATGGCTGCCACCCTGAGCCAGCTGTATTGGTCTGCCGTCCACTCGGACTATACCGCTGAAGAGCGAGAGATGTGCTGGGCTTTGATTTTGGCCTTGCCTAGCATGTTGTTGTCTGCTCCCTCGACCGCACTGTCTACGATTGACCTGCGCAATATGTTTCACGATCGTCTCCGTTGGCTTGTGACGGGGCAACTAGGTCGGGTCGTGGACGCCATGCGCAAGGCAGTCGCACGCAAGCAGAGCCGTCGAGGACAGCTGAACGCCGGCGCGGGCGCCCACCCGAACGACGCAGTCGACCAGAGCCTCAGGTCGCTCGTCCGCG
>NW_001865139.1:1929-3639 GCF_000002865.3 Monosiga brevicollis MX1
GGGCCCCACCACCGCCACTGGAGGTCCTCAGGTTGCCTTGAACAAGATCTTTCACCACATTGCCAACAACACCGTGCCCGAGTCGATTCGACATGCCCTTTGCTCCATCAACTACACTATCCTGGAGAAGGCCAATGGCAAGTTTCGACCCGTGGGCACGGATTCCATCTTCAACAAGGTTGTCAACCGCGCTCTGCTCGAGCAACAGCAGCCCCATATTGCCCACTTGCTACAGGCCAGTCCAGAGCTGGCCGTCGGAGTCAAGGACGGCATTTCAGCAGCGGTTGGCATGGCCTTTGGTGAGCTTCAAGCCTGTGAGTCTACCCCGGGCTGGACCATGCTCTCCCTCGATTTCAAGAGTGCCTTCAACTACACCGACCGAGCACGGCTACACGAGATTGTGGCCGACAAGGTTCCTGGCCTCTTGCGCGCCTTTGAACGACACTATGCTCGACCCACTACCCACTGCATTGTCGACAAGTTCTTCAAGGTGATTGACATTGATGTTGGCCAAGGCATTGTGCAGGGCAACGAGCTATCGCCCTTCTTCTTTGCCCTGTACTCCTGTGAGGTCCTCGGCCTCCTCGACGCCACCACTGACTACCGCTGCAAGATCATCAAATACCTCGACGACATTGTACTGATGGGTCCCGCGGAGGACGTGGCGGCCGACGTCGAGATTGTTAAGGCTCGTGCAGAGTCTGCTGGCCTTCATCTGCAGCCCAGTAAGAGCCGCTTCTACATGCCTCGCCACCATCCCGCTTCCATCACTGCTATCAAGTCTGTCTTACCAGATGCTGTGCGCGAGACGGCCAACACGGGCATGACGGTCTTGGGAACGCCGATTGGCCGTCGCGAGTGGATGAAGAAGCAGCTCAACGACAAGGCGAAGCACATTGCTGGCAAGCTCAATGAAATGCTGACGACCGGTGTCTCGCTTCAGGCCCTCCTCACGGCCATGCAGTACGTGCCTAGCCTCATCAACCACCTCTACACGCTGCCCCCAAGTCTCACGTCGGGCTTGTCCGAGCTCTTGAACCGTGCTTGCAAGGACACCTTTGTCAAAGCCTTTTTTGCCAAGGTAAACCTGTCTGCACCAGCTGGAGCTGAAGGTCATGACGTTACGCTGGAACAGCTCCTTGAGGCTCGCCTCTTCACGCGGGCCAACACCGGGGGCTTTGGCCTGCACGACTTGGTTGAGCGCGGTCCGGTGGCTTATGTCTGCAACATGGCCAAGCTGGCCACTCGCTACCCTCGGGTCTACGATCGACTTTTGGAGGATGCATCGAGGGCTGCCGACTTTGAGGCCCACGTGCAGCGGGCCGGCTTCCAGATGGCCACGGTCAAGGACGCGGCGACCCAGCGACCAGCGGAGATCATTGCCCTCCGCTCCAAGGCGGCACTGGACGACCTGATGGCCAAGTGTGCGCTGGACCTGCAGCAGGCATATCTGGCCTCACGTGAGTGGGGCGTCAGCACTGTCTTGACCATGCGGGGTCGGGACAAGTTGCGTCGCTTGAGCGACACGACCTTTGCCATTGCAGTCGTGTCCATGATGGGTTTTGGCCTCCATGAACTCATCAACGTCAAGCCGACGGACAAGTGCCCGCTCTGCAGCAGCAAGACACCTCAGCCGCGACTGACCCGCGAGCACCTGCTGACCTGCCGTCCCATCAAGCGTCACAACGCCCTTCGCGACGAGATGGGCCG
>NW_001865139.1:5679-7963 GCF_000002865.3 Monosiga brevicollis MX1
AGGAGGCGCGTCGGATTTGGTCCGTGAAGATCGGTCTCGACCGAACCGGCCCGCGCAAGTCGGGCTCGCGTGAGTCGCGCACGATCCGACCAGCCCTCATGAGCCCAGGTCCGAGCAGACCCGTTTCGATCGACAGGAGGGCGAGTCGGATTTGGTCCGTGAAGATCGTGCTTAACCGAACCGGCCCGCGCAGGTCGGGCTCGCTTGAAATCGAGCACGATCCGACGCGCCCTCACGAGCCCAGGTCCGAGCAGACCCGTAAACCAATTAGGTGTTTGAACCTCAGAGCTGAAAGGAAAGCTGTGCAACCCCGACATCAAAATCACGACGGCATGCAAAATAACCCGTGTCGATCGACAGGAGGGCGCGTCGGATCTGGTCCGTGAAGATCGGGCTCGACCGAACCGGCTCGCGCAGGTCGGGCTCGCTTGAATCGAGCACGATCCGACCAGCCCTCACGAGCCCAGGTCCAAGCAGACCCGTATCGATCGACAGGAGGGCGCGTCGGATTTGGTCCGTGAGGATCGTATAAAAATAATATGATCGTGCGGCCGAACCGGCCCGCGCAGGTCGGGCTCGCTTGAGTCGCGCACGATCCGACGCGCCCTCACGAGCTCAGGTCCGAGCAGACCCGTATCGATCGACAGGAGGGCGCGTCGGATTTGGTCCGTGAAGATCGGGCTCGACCGAACCGGCCCGCGCAGGTCGAGTCGCGCACGATCCGACCAGCCCTCACGAGCCCAGGTCCGATCAGACCCGTTTCGATCGACAGGAGGGCGCGTCGGATTTGGTCCGTGAAGATCGGTCTCGACCGAACCGGCCCGCGCAAGTCGGGCTCGCGTGAGTCGCGCACGATCCGACGCGCCCTCACGAGCCCAGGTCCAAGCAGACCCGTATCGATCGACAGGAGGGCGCGTCGGATTTGGTCCGTGAAGATCGTAATAATAAATAATAATAAATTAGGATCGTGCTGGCCGAACCGGCCCGCGCAGGTCGGGCTCGCTTGAGTCGCGCACGATCCGACGCGCCCTCACGAGCCCAGGTCCGAGCAGACCCGTATCGATCGACAGGAGGGGCTTCGGATTTGGTCCGTGAAGATCGGGCTCGACCGAACCGGCCCGCGCAGGTCGAGTCGCGCACGATCCGACCAGCCCTCACGAGCCCAGGTCCGAGCAGACCCGTTTCGATCGACAGGAGGGCGCGTCGGATTTGGTCCGTGAAGATCGGTCTCGACCGAACCGGCCCGCGCAGTCGGCTCGCTAGTCGCGCACGATCCGACCAGCCCTCACGAGCCCAGGTCCGAGCAGACCCGTTTCGATCGACAGGAGGGCGCGTCGGATTTGGTCCGTGAAGATCGGTCTCGACCGAACCGGCCCGCGCAGGTCGGACTCGCTTTAGTCGCGCACGATCCGACGAGCCCTCACACACTTTTTTTTCTGACATCTTGGCGTGAACCACGTTGTCAGATAAAATCTGCAACCCCGCTCTTTGCGGCCCGCGTTTTGGCGGCGCCCTCGCTCCCACCGTGTCCGCTCGCTCGCTCGCTTGCTTGCCCCGCGGACATGGCCACTGAGTCCGGCGGCGAGGATTCTTGGACCCAGGTCCGCGGTGCTAAGCGCCCGAGTGCCGAATCACCTCCAAGCAACGCAACCACCTCGCCTTCCCAAACTCATCGTTCTGCAAAACACACGAAACATGGCAGCGCTCGCCACGACCGTAACCATGTTTTCCCTGACCCCATGACCACCCCGCTTCGCCCTCACGCCCGCCACTCTGTCCCTACCGCTCGTGCCTCGTCTCATGTGCCCTCGACGTCCCCCGCTGCCGGTGCGACCGAGTCTTCGGCACGTGCCGTCGTGCCCGCGGCCGAGCCAGTGACCAGGACGTCAAACGGCGGCGGGGAGCAACATCCCATCATCGGAAACACTTCCAATGCTTCTCCCCGCACCCCTCGCACGCCATCCAGCCCTCGCTCCTTTGCTCAAGTTGCTGCGGCAATGCCTGCCGCCGCCACTGCCACATCTTCGGCCCCTATGACCGAGGATTTGTCAGCATCGGTGCCCTCTGAGCCAAATGGCAGCGGGGAGCAACAACCCTCGCCCGAGTCCACAGGGCAGACACATCATTCGATTCCTAACACACCATCGGATTTCTTGACCATGTCTTCGGATGAAAGCGACTCCCCTCCTCGCTCCACCGNACTCCGCGCGCCCACCCCTATCGGCCCTCCCGCGCATGATGGTGACGGTGACACAAACGGCAGTGCCACGCCTGAGCCATTGGT
>NW_001865138.1:0-488 GCF_000002865.3 Monosiga brevicollis MX1
AGGGTTGTTGTCCCGCTCAGTTCCGTGGTGGTTTGGAAGGTGCTGATTGAGTTCAGCTATGCAAAGCTCGAGCTGCAGCGCCGAAGACATGCCCACCGAAGCTTCGAGACCAGATTCGAGCCGATTGTGCATGGGTCGATGTCGTCGACTCGCCCACACCATCACCACTGCCGCGATCAAAATCACCCCCACAACCGCAGGAATTAAAATCTCGACCATGGGCGAACTAGATGAGCCGTGGCCGGCAGGCGCTGCAGAAACCGTGCTGCTCGATGTCTGCGGTTCCACACGCGGCGATCTTGAAGATGCATGCCCTCTTTCCCTGTGCTCATCACACGACGCGACACGACGTGGAAATTAGAATGAAAAGCAACGCGAGACAACCAAGAGCCAGAGCAAAATATCCGGAAGAGTTGGTTGCGACATGGACAAACACCCAAATGACAAGGCAGAATGTCGAGAGGGAGAGGGGGGGGGGGGGGGGGGGG
>NW_001865138.1:6055-7950 GCF_000002865.3 Monosiga brevicollis MX1
ATCTTTTCTCTCTCTCTCTCTCTCTCTCTCTCTCTCTCTCTCTCTCTCTCTCTCTCTCTCTCTCTCTCTCTCTCTCTCTCTCTCTCTCTTTTTTTATTTTGCGCGCGTGCACCAAGGCGAGCTGGCAGGATGGATGACCCCAATGCGGATACGCAGTGGAATGATATCCTGCGCGAGAAGGGCATCTTGCCACCCAAGGAGCCAGAAATCACCGAGGATGATCTGATTGCCATGGTGCGGCCCGGCGATTTTTGAGCGGTGCAGGTCGATTGCTAGCATGTTGGGCATTGTGCTTATCAGCTGACCGTGTGTGTGTGTGTGTGTGTGTGTGTGTGTGTGTGCTTGCTGTATCCGATGGTGTCAGGCCGAGGAGGCGGCTGCCAAGGTCCCGACCGCCAAAGATGGGCGTGCAATGGAGTCTTTGAATTTGGAAGAGCTTGATGAGCTCGAAGATGACGAGGATGATGCTTTTTTGGAAGAGTATCGTCGCAAGCGCATGGCTGAGCTGCACGCCAATGCTCACAGTCACTTTGGCAGTCTGATCAACATCTCTGGTAAACTTTTGTCTCGCTGCACCCTGGACAAGTGTGCGTGACTTTATCATGCAGCATGGCTCATCGCGCGCCTCTATCATAGCTCAGGAATATACCAAGGAGGTGAATCAAGCCGGCAAGGGTGTTTGGGTGATTGTGTATCTGTACAAACCCGAGTAAGCTTTGGGGGCTGCGCATCGGCCGCGTGTCCACCCACAACCCCATCCAGTCACCCTCCCATTATGCCCTCCCACTCTCACCTTCTCTTTTGCGTTTGGTTGTTGGTCTGCCTCTCTAGCCTGCTGGTGTGTCGTCGGCTTCAACAAATTCTGGGCCAGCTGGCAGAAAAGGTAGATTGCAAGTTTTTTTGGGCGCCACGCCTCCACCATGCTTGAGCGAGGCTCTTTCTTGAAAGAAGCGCCTCACCATGTTTGCGCCCTCCAAGCCAAACATCCTACGCTGGCGATCGGAACAATGACTGGAGATGTCACTTTGCGTGGCCTTCCCACACTTCCCTTTACCCTTGCCTTCGAAACACCCCTCACGCGCGCACGCACCTACAACCTTTAGTTTCCGACCGTCAAGTTTGTCCAGTCCATCAGCACAAACTGCATCCCCAACTATCCGGACCGCAACCTGCCCTCCATCTTTGTATACCTTGAGGTTGGATTGAGCCACAACGCGGCGGCTTCTTCCTCCCTGCCGATAGACGCACCGCGGCTTCTTCCTTCCTGCCGCTTTTGCGCACTCTAACCCATGCGTACCATCTGTCCATCCATGCAGGATGACATGAAAAAGCAGTTTGTTGGCCCGTCCATCTTTGGTGGCGAAAGCATGACCCTGGAAAGTACGAACCCCATTGATTTGCACCGTGGCTTTTGGGGGTCGTAACGCACGTTGCTCAACCCAGGCCTTTGCTACAGATGTTGAATGGTCGTTGGCTCAAATTGGGGCACTCAAGAGCGACATTGAAGAGGATCCGCGTGCTAGCAGCGTCCAGTCTGTCCTCCGCACTTATCGCGATGTCCGTTGGTCGTTGGCAGCATCTCGAGACCTGCATTTTTGGTTTTATTTTTATGTTTTATCATTTTTACAAATCATGGCACCCGCCCTGCCGCACTCAATACCTGTACCGCGCATCTGTCTTGTAGGCAGACGATTCGGACGACGACAGCGATTAACCCGACCAGTGTTGTTTGCCTGCACAAGAGGGAAAAATTGGCCCCGACCCGACACCCGTATGCCCCCAATCGATCTGAGATTCTGTGCCATCAGAAGTGCGTGCACTGGCGACGCCTTTTTTGTTGGAGTTGATGCCCGCTCACTTTCATAGCTCCTGGGCAGGGGGGCAGCGAGACACAG
>NW_001865137.1:0-8022 GCF_000002865.3 Monosiga brevicollis MX1
GTTTTTTTTTTTTTTTTTTTTGCCTTTGATTTTGTTTTTTTAAACGTGTTGATGCACTTTGTATACCTGCCTTTGCATACTTGTCTTCTTATTATTGTCTTTTCCATCCCTAAACTCGATCAAATACAACTTTGCCTTGCCCGTTGCAGTTGAACGCCACCTCATCTTGGCCCTGCATGATGTTTTACAGATCGACAGAACGCCTCTTCACATCGCCTGCTCTTATACAACTGAGGGCTCTGTGGCTGTGTTACTGGAACATGGTGCAAATGTTGACGCACGAGACGAGGTCAGTTTACCATATGCTGGCCCGTATTTGTTTTCTTCAAGTTCATGAAATCGCAGTTGGTGTGTTGGCTAACACAACTCGCCGAGGTCGTTTCTCCCCCTGTCCCCGGTACTTTTTTTTTTGTTCACTTTGTAATGTGAATGCAAGTACTAACCCATTCCTATCACAGAGCAATGACGTGCCACTTGATTGCATGTTGAGGCTTGAATGGATTGATTTACATGTGAGTAGTATGACGTATTGCCAAGGTGGCATCGCGACCTCTTGAATCTCTCACCTTGCCTGGACACGCACGGATAAGTTGGTTCGCGAGATACTTCGTGCCAGTCGTTGGCCCAGGTTGTATCAGACTTCGGATCCAAAAAGGTAAGGTGCCCAAGATCAAAGGATGAGTGCTCCCACCGCTCATAAAAGACTTTCGTGGCTCTAGTCCGAGCGGTGATCCAGACTGAGCAGAAAAAACACGTCTTTAGTTCGGTCGTGGTGCTCTTCGCTGCCGGTTGGCGCATGGAGCCCAGGGCATTTGATGAGCGTGCTTTTGATGACCTGAGGTCAATCATCCGCAAGTTGCGGGCCTGAAGCCGTTCGACCGACCAGCAACTGCCTGTCAAGGATATCAGGAGGCCTTGAATGAGAGGACAAGCTTCACGGGTATAAACATTGACCTTTTGGACGAATCTCGTGGGTCATTGCCTTGAATGTTGACCATCGAAAAGCCTGCTCGTTTGCTGTGCGTGTGTGTTGCCAGCGAACTAAAAGTTTGGTCCCACTGACCATAGGTGTAAAAAATTTCTTTGAATGCTTCATTGACGCTTGCATTGTCTTTTGGCTTTTTTGTCGTTTTCTGCTGTAAGTTTTCAATCTGAACTGTCTGTGGTCGATCGCAAAGCAAACAGAGGAAATAGAAACGGGAAAGGTACAAAGCAAAATGCCACTTCTAGTCGACAGGACCGTGCTTACATCTCGGGGGCAGGAACAATCACAATGTTCTTCAGGCGTCCTTCACGAGCGCCGTCAAGAATGATCAAACATTAACCTGTCATGGATGATCGCGATTGCCAGACCTGGTATCTTTCTGGACAGCGTCCATGCTTGTAGTTCAATGAGGTTCCTCAACAGGCGCACATACAGCCGGTATTAACTGGCTTGAGCGCTCTGTTATGATCTGAGCCTTGGCGCTCATGAAGCCGGGTAGACTCCACTATCCTCCGCCACCACGGCAGGTCGTCGCAGCAGACTAAGACAATCAGAGCCAAGACCTCCGGTCGTGGTCATCGTTGTACTTGGACATGAGGAGAGAGATAGGAGAAGGGAGACAGAGAGAGAGAGAGACAGAAACAGAGAAAGGCAGAGACAGAGAGGAAGAGAGAAAGATAGAGACAGATATGATAGAGACAGAGAGAGACAGAGAGAGACACACAGAGAGACAGAGAGACAGAGTGACAGGGATGCCAGAGAGACAGAGAGACAGAGAGACAGAGAGACAGAGAGAAGAGTGACAGAGAAAAAGACAGAAATACCACATGTGATTGAAAGAAATGAAACGTCTCTCAGTTGTCAGCAATTTAAGTCTTTTTTTTTTTTTTTTTTTTTTTTTTTTTTTGGTGAATGTGCGCCCCCGCCATGTTGTCGCGTTGGGTCGTGTACAGTCTGCGCGTGGTGATGAACCAGGCGGTGATCTACGCCGCTTTGGTCAAGGATGAGCCGATCATCGGTATTGATGTCAATGGCAACCTCTTCATCAACACCTCATCAACGGGCAACGGGCGGCTGCTGCTGAATGGGGTTGATGTGATCCAAGAGCTGACTGAGTCACGCCAGATGTGCGCCGGCACAATATCAAAGACCACAACATTGCCTCCGACCACCACCACGGCCACCACCACGGCCATCACCACGGCTGCTCCCACAGACTTGCCCGTCACGTACTCGGGTACAATCGGTTGTGAGCTGGAGAACGTGCCTTCAAACGTTGCGTATGTCATGGGCAACGTTCGCCTGACATCTTGCCCACTTCTGACGGCAAATGATCTCCTGCAAGTTTTTCGCAAGCTCGTCCAAGTGAGCGGGGACTTGAAATTCGACGTAAGTTTGACGTGTCACTATTGCTTTTTCTTATATTCGTGAGCGCAAATGATGACCAGAATATCACGTCCACCCCACTGACACCTTCACTGTCTGGCAATGTGTGCGCTCATCACACTTGGCAGTGATGCCAATGTGTGTCTTGAATTTTATGACCATGACAAGGGCGAATCGAGATAAATGTGTGGTGGTGAGCGACTTATTCTGTGCTCTGCTGGCAGTTGCAGAAGAATGACGCTCTGACCAACGTGAATGGGCTTGCAACTCTCACGAGCGTTGGAGGCTACTTGTACATAAACGTACGTTGTCGTGTGAGAGGGCGTGTCATGTTGATGTAGGGTGTTTGAAGGATTCGCGGAGAGACGTGTCTGATGTCGTGCATTGTTTCTCTCGCTGTCGCAGAGTAATGACGCCCTGGCCAACGTGGACGGCCTTGGCAGTGTCGCCAGCGTGGGCGGCCACTTGCACATAAGTGTACGTTGTCGTATGAAAGGGGATGATGTTGATGTGACATGTGTGGGCGAGGCGGTCAGCGGATGGGGATGATGGGGTGTGTTTGTGAGCGTCTGATGTGATGTATTGCTTCTCTGGTTGTCGCAGGGCAATGCCGTTCTGACCAACGTGGACGGTCTTGGCAATATCACCAGCGTGGGCGGCTACTTGTACATCAACGTACGTTGTCGTATGAGAGGGGATGATGTTGATGTGGCTTGTGTGAACGAGAAGGCCAGCGGATCGGGACGATGGGGTGTGTTTGTGAGCATCTGATGTGATGTTTTGTTACTCTCGCTGTCGCAGAATAACGACGGTCTGACCAACGTGGACGGCCTTGGTAGTATCACCAGCGTGGACGGTTACCTGAAGATTGAGGTACGTTGTCGGCTGAGACGGCATGATGTTGATCTTACGTGTTTGGACAAGGAGGTTGCGGATTGCGGCGATGGGGTGTGTTTGTAAGCGTCTGGTGTAATGTGTTGGTTCTCCGGCTGTTGCAGGACAACGACGCCCTGACCAACATGGACGGCCTTGGTAGTATCACCAGCGTGGCCGGCGATTTGAACATTTGTTCAAACTCTCAACTTGACACATCAATGATACCTGCCTCTGTTCGATCATTGGGCACATGCCAACTCATCACGAGCGGAGGTTGCAGCTCTTGTTGAACTGCTGCAAGGTATTGCTAGCTCTTTGATAAAGTTCTGGGTTTCGGCTACAAGCGGAGTGTGTTATTTTGACTACAAGCATCGACCACCCTAGAGAGGAATTCGCCAGTGATCATTCCCGGGGCTGCTCGTTGAGGGATCATTTTGTCAACCGCGAATTTGTCATGCCACCAAACTGTGCTTGTATGTCGGTGGCAGGAACAATCACAATGTTCCACAGGCTTCCTTGACGAATGCCGTCAAGGATAATCAAACGTCATCCTGCAGTGGTTGATCACGATAGCCAGGACTGGTATCTCCCAGTGTGTTCCAGCAGCTTCCGGACATACGTCTATGCTTGTAGTCCAATACCGAACGATGCAGTGCTTGTTGATCATTCTGTTGACGGCCACAGTCTGTTTGTTCTGACTTTGTTTTGAATTTATTCTGAATTTGTTCGCCTTATTCGAGTCAAACAATGGATCTTGGCCTTGAGAAAACGACGGCTCATCTTCGATTCAAACAACAGTCACATTCAAGCCACAGCACACAGGTGCAGGAGACTGTGAGCACGCAACTTTGTGCCGACGATGGCATTGACAACATCATCGCCGAGCTGTATGTCGACGTGGTGGAGGTAGCGGTGTCCGCGCCAGTCGGGGTGCCGCAAGTCGGGCATCAGACTGTTTCGTCAGCTGCGCGTAAGACGCAAGCTTGGGCTGAAGAGCGCCGTAGAAAAGCTCGCGGGCAAGGATCAGCCCTCTAGCTGTGCTGCTTTCCAAGCCACTGGCGTCAAGGCGCAGCTCGAACGATCATTGCAGCGTTGGCCAAGACAGCCCGGATCGAAAGCCTTTAGATCTCGGAGTTAGGGCGGCTGCTGTTTTGAGCGGCAAGGAAGCCACGTAATCGGTCTGTCGCGCTTGCCAGCCAGTTGCACATTCCAGGAAAGGCTGCGGAGCGAACGCGAGACATGCTCACGGTGATCGTGCGTCCTGTGCTTCTTTTTGTCTTTTTGTGCTCGCGCTGGCTTGCGGCTCGACGTCCTCATGGCGGAAATGGCGGTCCAGACTGTCTTGGCTGCTCTTGCCGTGGCGCTGAACACCGATATTCGAGGACGCGTTCAGCGAAGAGGATAAGGTCGTACAAGAGCGAGCACGAGGCCAATGAGGGGAGCGGACAAGGCTTGTGAGACTCCCCCGCGCTGCGACCAGTTGTTTTGCGCTCATAGGGCCGCACCTCACAGTATTGACTGACAATGATATGTGCCTCGCCGCTCGGGCTTGCCAACTGCCAAAAGGTCAAAGACTTTCTTACAGTTGCGGTCGATTGTAGCAACGGGAAGAGCTCATGATTCACTGCTAGTTCCCTTTGGATATGCGCTGCAAAAAAATATTTTGTCAGCCCGATTGCCGTCAAAAATGCACATGCGGGCCGTGAGATGAGATTGATATGGCTGGAGGTGTTAAACCGGGTAGCCAACGAGCTTGGAACATCTTCTGGCTGCCATGGCAGACGGATAATAAAAGGGCTGCTAACCGGCTGCCGTAGACGTATTACACATAAATGTGTTTTGTAGCGCTTTGAAGTTTTTTCGTCAGACCGTTTTGACTATTTTTAGACATCTCAACAACAAGAAACATGAACATTTTCATAGCATGTGTTGCATTTTTCAGCCTCCTCTTCTGCTTTGCCCCTTCTTTATCACCTCTTCGGCATTCGTACGGATATCGGCATCAGAGGGCTGTCTGACGTGTCTTGCTTTGTGTGTGGTGCTTGATCGCTTTTGTTTGGTACGGGACTCTCTTGGTTGGAGACTTTGTTGCGACGCTAGAGCGTTTTTGGTTAAAAGCTTCGCTGCCTCCCCGCCCTTTTTAGTAAGGTTCCTGACCTCGCCTCACTGTCAACAGCGTGCGCTTCGGCAACCAACTACACCTGTCTTCGCAACTGTTACCAAGAGCAGTTGGTCAGAGGTGAGTTGTTTGGCGCATAAAGGTAGGGTGGAGCAAGGCGCGCTGACCGGTCGCCGGTTTTAACGACATTGGGATAGTCAGACGAGTTGGAGGCTCATGAGATTGGTGATGGATAAAGTACATGTAGAAGCAAAAAGCGAATGTATTGAGAGAGAGAGAGAGAGAGAGAGAGAGAAAGAGAGAGAGAGAGAGAGAGAGAGATCATCATGAGTGATGTTGGAGAGCAGCTGTACAAGGCGTGCAATTCATCAGATCCACAAGAGGCGCTGCAGCTGTTGAACAGTTGGAACCATCAACGTATTCCAGATGCTGCCAAATGCAAAGTTGATGTGGTACGTATGCTGCTTGGTATGATGTTGTGTAGCTACACTTTGAATGTGTCACTGAATGCTGTGTACACGATGATGATGCTTACCTGGACGTCATCCCCGCAGCATGGCCATACACCACTACACTATGCCTGCAACAGAGGTCATGTCGAGGTGGTGGAGATGCTGTTGAAACACAGTGTTGATACTGAAACCAAGGACAGGGTCAGTCAGTACAGTACCTCCCACTCTCTCTTTTACCCCCCTATGCTGTACATGATGCTGAAACCTATACGTCTTGCCGATGCATCATATCACAGGATGGCCATACACCACTGCACTACGCCTGCAACAAAGGTCATGTCGAGGTGGTGGAGATGCTGATGAAGTACGGTTCTGATACAAACGTCAAGGCCAACGTCAGTGCAGAATATCACCCCCCTATGATGGTGCATGTACCACATGATGATGCTGATGATGATGCTTACCTGTACGACATGACGATGCATCATCCGACAGGATGGCGATACACCACTGCACTGGGCGTGTATTGAGGGTCATATCGAGGTGGCGGAGATGCTGTTGAAGCACGGTGTGGATACTGAAGCCAAAGACAAGGTCAGTACGGAACTTCCACTCTCGCTTTGCTGACCCATCCTGTACCAATGATACCGTCGGTACTTGTACGTCATGCCGATGCAACATCCCACAGTATGGCTATACACCACTGCACCGGGCGTGCATTCAGGGCCATACTGAGGTGGTGGAGCTGCTGATGAAGCAGGGTGCTGATACTCAAGCCAAAGACAAGGTCAGTTCAGCACCTTCTACTCCCTCTTTGACCCCCCTATCCTGTACATGGCGATGCTGATGATGCAATACCTGTACGTCTTGCCGACGCATCATCCCACAGCGTGGCTATACACCACTACACCGGGCGTGCATTCACTGTCGTGCCAAGGTGGTGGAGCTGCTGATGAAGCAGGGTGCTGATACTCAAGCCAAAGACAAGGTCAGTACAGAACTTCGCCTCTCCTTTTGCTGACCCAACCTGTACCAATGATACCTTACCTGTACGTCATGCCGATGCATCATCCCACAGCGTGGCTGGACACTACTACACTGGGCGTGCATTCAGGGCCATACTGAGGTGGTGGAGCTGCTGATGAAGCAGGGTGCTGATACTCAAGCCAAAGACAAGGTCAGTACAGAACTTCGCCTCTCCTTTTGCTGACCCAACCTGTACCAATGATACCGTCGGTACTTGTACGTCATGCCGATGCAACATCCCACAGAATGGCTGGACACCACTACACTGGGCGTGCATTCAGGGCCATACTGAGGTGGTGGAGCTGCTGATGAAGCAGGGTGCTGATACTCAAGCCAAAGACAAGGTCAGTACAGAACTTTGCCTCTCCTTTTGCTGACCCAACCTGTACCAATGATACCTTACTTGTACGTCATGCCAATGCATCATCCCACAGGTGGCTATACACCACTACACTGGGCGTGCATTCACTGTCGTACTGAGGTGGTGGAGCTGCTGATGAAGCAGGGTGCTGATACTCAAGCCAAAGACAAGGTCAGTACAGAACTTCGCCTCTCCTTTTGCTGACCCAACCTGTACCAATGATACCTTACCTGTACGTCATGCCGATGCATCATCCCACAGCGTGGCTGGACACTACTACACTGGGCGTGCATTCAGGGCCATACTGAGGTGGTGGAGCTGCTGATGAAGCAGGGTGCTGATACTCAAGCCAAAGACAAGGTCAGTACAGAACTTCGCCTCTCCTTTTGCTGACCCAACCTGTACCAATGATACCGTCGGTACTTGTACGTCATGCCGATGCAACATCCCACAGAATGGCTGGACACCACTACACTGGGCGTGCATTCACTGCCATACTGAGGTGGTGGAGCTGCTGATGAAGCAGGGTGTTGATCCTAAATCCATGGACAGCGTTAGTTCAGCACCTTCTACTCCCTTTTTAACCCCCCTATCCTGTACATGATGATGCTGATGATGCAGTACCCGTACGTCATGCCGATGCATCATCCCACAGCGTGGCTGGACACCATTGAATTGGGCGTGCTTTCAGGGTCATGCCAACATAATGGAGATGCTGTTAGAGCACGGTGTTGATCCCAACGCCAAGAAAGACGTCAGTACAAGTACAGTATCCCCTCCTCCCTCTGCTCTGGCCGCCGTTCTTCTGCTCCCGCTT
>NW_001865136.1:0-1747 GCF_000002865.3 Monosiga brevicollis MX1
ACGACGTCCGCGCCCATCCAGTTATCAACATCGAGCATCTACGCCGTTACCAGCTTCCTGCAAATGCAGCAGAGGACTTCCGTCCTGCTCCAGTTTCTCGTGACTCGTATGGCGGGAACTATCTAGTCGAGACTTTGCTCGACAAGCGCACTGTGCGGCCCAAGGGCCGTGCGGGCCGTCCTCGTATCGAGTATCTCGTCAAGTGGATGGGTTACTCGAAGGAGGAGGCGACCTGGGAACCTAGGGCCAGCCTTCACGACTTTTACATCAAGGAGTTCGAAGCTGCCCGCCCTCGTACTTGAGTTTCACACGGTCAAGTGTACCGCATTTTGCGTGCTTGCATGAATCAGGAAACTTGCATTTTTTTTCTCTCATCCTTGTTTCCCTTTTTGTTCTCAGCGTGCCTTCGCCATTTCTTCCGTTTGTCTTTGAACCATCCTCGCCGGATCGGGGCTCCGGCTGGCGAGGGGGGGTGTTAGCGTCAAATCCGTGCTTCCACGCATTTGAGCACTCCCACTGCTTTCGCACACACTCAGCATCGGTCGCTATGGGTCTTCCTATTGGTATCCCATAGCTGCGACGACCTCACACTGACACCTACACTTGGACCCCCTGGGCCTGGTCCTCCTCGTGGGAGTCACATGAGTAAACACCGCGTGTGACGCGGTCCCCACGATGCCTGGGCAGCTGCCCTGGGGCAACAAGCTTGTGACTACTGTTGTTTCCCTTTGTTGGGGTACCTGCGGTCGGGCACGAGTTGCACTTTCCCTATCCTCGGGATTGAGCGACTCTACAGCTATTCTAACGGTGCACCTGGTCTGGTCACTGTGAATGCTTGCCGACCGCAGGTACGTCAAGCCCCCTGCCATTCTGTCCCCCCTTTGCTCTCCTGTGTGCTCTGCTCTCTTGTGACTTTCCCTATCCTCGGGATTGAGCGACTCTACAGCTATTCTAACGGTGCACCTGGTCTGGTCACTGTGAATGCTTGCCGACCGCAGCTGGTTCAATTGACCCCAAGACACCACCAAAGCTTTCGCTCCGTCCCGACGGACGTCTCTCAAACCTCTCTCAAACGCTTCCTCAAACCTACGCGCTTCCTCGCAACCCAAAGACGGCCCCCAGACGTGCTGGAGCCTGACACCCACTACCCACTGCATTGTCGACAAATTCTTCAAGGTCATTGACATTGATGTTGGCCAAGGCATTGTGCAGGGCAACGAGCTATCGCCCTTCTTCTTTGCCCTGTACTGTGAGGTCCTCGGCCTCCTCGACGCCACCACTGACTACCGCTGCAAGGTCATCAAATACCTCGACGACATTGTACTGATGGGTCCCGCGGAGGACGTGGCGGCCGACGTGGAGATTGTCAAGGCTCGTGCAGAGTCTGCTGGCCTCCATCTGCAGCCCAGTAAGAGCCGCTTCTACATGCCTCGCCACCATCCCGCTTCCATCACTGCTATCAAGTCTGTATTGCCAGATGCCGTGCGCGAGACGGCCAACACGGGCATGACGGTCTTGGGAACGCCGATTGGCCGTCGCGAGTGGATGAAGAAGCAGCTGAACGACAAGGCAAAGCACATCTCTGGCAAGCTCAATGACATGCTGACGACCGGTGTCTCGCTTCAGGCCCTCCTCACGGCCATGCAGTACGTGCCTAGCCTCATCAACCACCTCTACACGCTGCCCCCAAGTCTCACGTCGGGCTTGTCCGAGCTCTTGAACCGTGCTTGCAAGGACACCTTTGTCA
>NW_001865136.1:4868-5718 GCF_000002865.3 Monosiga brevicollis MX1
TTACTCGCTGCCTCAGGACCGATGTGTTTATTTTCTCACAATGGCCGCGATGCCATTTGGATCGCCGTCTATGTCGATGACCTCCTGATGTTTGCCAGTAGCAGCCTCATCCTCGATCAGACCAAGGCTCTCCTTCAGCAAAAGTTTACCATGACCGACCTTGGTGAGATTGAGACTTATCTGGGCATGAAGTTTGCACGCAACGGTGATACCATGACCATCAAGCAGACAAAGTACATCGACGATATCTTGGCTACCTTTCACATGACCGATGCCAAGCCCGCGCCGATGCCATTGAGTCCAGGCATTTGCCTCGACAAGGGGAGTACCGACATTGACCCGTCGATCCCTTACCGTGAGCTCTTGGGCAAACTGATTTACCTCATGACTCACACTCGCCCTGACATAGCCACCGCTGTCAGCATGCTGGGCTCCTTTGCCAGCTGCTACACCGTAGAGCATTGGAACGCTGCCAAGCACCTGCTCCGCTATGTCAAGGGCACGAAGGACCTTGGTCTGACTTATCGGTCTGGCCAGCACCTTCGCCTCACGACCTACACTGATGCGAGCTTTGCTCAAGAAACTGGTCGTAAGTCTCGTGAAGGCTGCATTGTCTACCTCGCTGGTGGACCCGTGCAGTGGCGCTCCAAGCTGCAGACGGTCACTGCCACGTCTACCACCTCTACACGCTGCCCCCAAGTCTCACGTCGGGCTTGTCCGAGCTCTTGAACCGTGCTTGCAAGGACACCTTTGTCAAAGCCTTTTTTGCCAAGGCAAACCTGTCTGCACCAGCTGGAGCTGAAGGTCATGACGTTACGCTGGAACAGCTCCTTGAGGCTCGCCTCTTCAC
>NW_001865136.1:6303-8157 GCF_000002865.3 Monosiga brevicollis MX1
CTGCAGCAGCAAGACACCTCAGCCGCGACTAACCCGCGAGCACCTGCTGACCTGCCGTCCCATCAAGCGACACAACGCCCTTCGCGACGAGATGGGCCGCCTGCTCAGGTACGCCACCCTCTCCCATGTCTGGGTGGAAAAGTCTGGCTACAACGCCAACGGTCAGAGCTGCCGCATCGACCTGCACTGCCGCAACCCCTTTCCCGGCGGTGCCTTGGGCCCAGCTCTGCCCGACCTGGGCATTGACGTGGCTGTGCGCACAGCCCAACCCCCGACCACCTCGCAAGCCTGCATCAAGGTGGGCGCTGCCCTTCGCCGAGCCGAAAAGGAGAAGCGCGACTACTACACCGGTTTCAACCATGGAAAAACTCTGATCGTCCCTGCGGCGATGACGACAACCGGTGGGTTCGCCTCCTCCTTTGTGGATCTGCTTGGTCAGCTCGCCCGCTGCGCCGAGGCCCGTGGTGTGTACCAGCCGGGGCTGGACGAGGCCTTTGTTCCTCGATGGAAGGGTCGCTTTGCGGCGCTGGTCCATCAGATGAACGCTGACCACATCCAGCGCCACTTTGGCGGTGTCTGCCTGCGCTCGTCGTAGGTAGGCACCGCCTCGGGGGTCCCTCTGTGGGGATCCCTGTGTGCACCTGTCGCTCCCAGGGTGGTTCCTCGTTGTGATCTTGTATTTTTGTTTTAATTTTGCTTTAATTTTTGCTGTATTTTGTGGTAATTTTGCTAAATTTTTGACTTCCTTTGAATGATGTCTTTTTCTTCTGTGATCGGTTGTCTTTTCAACCCGACACTGTCTCTTGTTGGATGTGAGCGTGCCGTGGTGTTCTTTATGTTCGTGCTGTGATGGCTTGTAGTTGTGATATGTGTGACTCCCTTTTTGGGTGTCTTGTGTTTTAAATGGCCGTATCTCTGGTTATACCTGGTCGTTTTGTACGATTTTTGTTTCTATGTGCGTAATTCTTCGCGCTTGAACTCCTCGGCATGATAGGAGCCGATGAAAATGTCTTGTTCTCTTGTGTTGTTTTGCGTGCCGTCGTGATTTTGATGTCGGGGTTGCACAGCTTTGCTTTCAGCTCTGAGGTTCAAACACCTTATTTATTTACTTCCCTCCTTCTGTCTTGTTCTGTCTTGTTCCTTCGCCTTGCTTCAATCCATGTTCTCGTGTACACTTCCACTGGTTGGATACCTCTGTGACAATCGCCTTGTCCACACACATTACACTGTACTGGACATATACCTTTAATACGGTGATGTAAATGTCCTCCTCGAGTGGAGCGTGCACGGGCTCTCTCGGGAGCCGGGGTAGAGGGCGATTGGAGGCCAGGCCAAACGCCACTTCGCCATCGCGGGCAGACGGGTGCGCCGCGGGCGAGGGAGCGAGCAAAGAAAAATCGGTCGCAAGGTCACGAGAAGGCGACTGGGTCTCGTGCGCGCGTAACGAACCATGTGAGCGGCCCCTGTCCGGGATGAGCCGAAGGGCAGCGTTTATCTCGCGTTCAAGCTCGGCAATCTGCGATTGGAGCTGATGTTGGGAGCCTAGAGAGTGCACTAGGGCTTGAAGGGTCCTGTGGACCTGGGCCACGGCGGCGTCATTGTTGCGGGGGGATCCAGGGCCCGCGGCGGCGGCTGATGTGGCGGCGGCGCTTGCGGCATGGCGAGAAGCGCTCGCTGTAGCCTCGACGGGAGCGGCTCCTGTCGAAGGCGTGGCCGGGTGCGACCCGGTGGCGGCCATTTTCGGTCTTTCCTCTTCCTCATGCTCGTTGACCAAGCAATCGAGAGCGTGGGGTTCGGCATGATCTTCTTCGTGCTGGAAGTCGCGCGTGAGGTCGGTGCGAGCCTCAAAGTTTC
>NW_001865135.1:0-1722 GCF_000002865.3 Monosiga brevicollis MX1
CCTTTGTGGATCTGCTTGGTCAGCTCGCCCGCTGCGCCGAGGCCCGTGGTGTGTACCAGCCGGGGCTGGATGAGGCCTTTGTTCCTCGGTGGAAGGGTCGCTTTGCGGCGCTGGTCCATCAGATGAACGCTGACCACATCCAGCGCCACTTTGGCGGTGTCTGCCTGCGCTCGTCGTAGGTAGGCACCGTCTCGGGGGTCCCTCTGTGGGGATCCCTGTGTGCACCCGTCACTCCCTAGGTGGTTCTCGTTGTGTCTGTTGATGGCTTGACTTGTATTTTTGTTTTAATTTTGCTTTAATTTTTGCTGAATTTTTGTGGTAATTTTGCTGAATTTTTGTAAAGTCCTTTGTATGATGCCTTTGTCTTCTGTGGTCGGTTGTTTTCTCAATCCGACGTTGTGTCTCGTTGGATGTGAGCGTGCCGTTGTGTTCATTGTGTTTGTGCTGTGATGGCTTGTAGTTGTGATGTGTGACTGCCCTTTTGGGTGTCTAGTGTGGCCAAAGGTTTCAAGCAACTCTATGGCATCGACTACAAAAGTATTAAATTAGGTGTTTGAACCCCAGAGCTGAAAGCAAAGCTGTGCAACCCCGACATCAACATCACAACGGCACGCAAAACAACACAAGAGAACAAGGCACATTCATTGGCTTCTATCATGCCAAGAGGTACAAGCTCAAAGAATCACACACATAGAAACAAAAATCGTACAAAACGACCAAGTATAACCAGAGATACGGCCATTTTAAACACAAGATACCCAAGAGGGCAGTCACACATCACAAGTATAAGCCATCACAGCACAGACACAATGAACACCACGGCACGCTCACATCCAACGAGACACAACGTCGGATTGAGGAAAACAACCGGCCACAGAAGACAAAGACATCATACAAAGGACCTTACAAAAAGTTAGCAAAATTACCACAAAATACAGCAAAAATTAAAGCAAAATTAAACAAAAATACAAGTCAAGCCATCAAAAGACACAACGAGGAACCACCAAGGGAGCGACAGGTGCACACAGGGATCCCCGCAGAGGGACCCCCGAGGCGGTGCCTACCTACGACGAGCGCAGGCAGACACCGCCAAAGTGGCGCTGGATGTGGTCAGCGTTCATCTGATGGACCAGCGCCGCAAAGCGACCCTTCCAGCGAGGAACAAAGGCCTCGTCCAGCCCCGGCTGGTACACACCACGGGCCTCGGCGCAGCGGGCGAGCTGACCAAGCAGATCCACAAAGGAGGAGGCGAACCCACCGGTTGTCGTCATCGCCGCAGGGACGATCAGAGTTTTTCCATGGTTGAAACCGGTGTAGTAGTCGCGCTTCTCCTTTTCGGCTCGGCGAAGGGCAGCGCCCACCTTGATGCAGGCTTGCGAGGTGGTCGGGGGTTGGGCTGTGCGCACAGTCACGTCAATGCCCAGGTCGGGCAGAGCTGGGCCCAGGGCACCGCCGGGAAAGGGGTTGCGGCAGTGCAGGTCGATGCGGCAGCTCTGACCGTTGGCGTTGTAGCCAGACTTTTCCACCCAGACATGGGAGAGGGTGGCGTACCTGAGCAGGCGGCCCATCTCGTCGCGAAGGGCGTTGTGTCGCTTGATGGGACGGCAGGTCAGCAGGTGCTCGCGGGTCAGTCGCGGCTGGGGTGTCTTGCTGCTGCAGAGCGGGCACTTGTCCGTCGGCTTGACGTTGATGAGTTCATGGAGGCCAAAACCCATCATGGAC
>NW_001865135.1:4110-7949 GCF_000002865.3 Monosiga brevicollis MX1
GGAGCGAGGAGGGGAGTCGCTTTCGTCCGAAGACATGGTCAAAAAATCCGATGGTGTGTTAGGAATCGAATGATGTGTCTGTCTCGCGGACTCGGGCGAGGGTTGCTGCTCCCCGCTGCCATTTGGCTCAGAGGGCACCGATGCTGACAAATCCTCGGTCATAGGGGCCGAAGATGTGGCAGTGGCGGCGGCAGGCATTGCCGCAGCAACTTGAGCAAAGGAGCGAGGGCTGGATGGCGTGCGAGGGGTGCGGGGAGAAGCATTGGAAGTGTTTCCGATGATGGGATGTTGCTCCCCGCCGCCGTTTGACGTCCTGGTCACTGGCTCGGCCGCGGGCACGACGGCACGTGCCGAAGACTCGGTCGCACCGGCAGCGGGGGACGTCGAGGGCACATGAGACGAGGCACGGGCGGTAGGGGCAGCGTGGCGGGCGTGAGGGCGAAGCGGGGTGGTCATGGGGTCAGGGAAAACATGGTTACGGTCGTGGCGAGCGCTGCCATGTTTTGTGTGTTTTGCAGAACGACGAGTTTGGGAAGGCGAGGTGGTGGTGTTGCTTGGAGGTGACTCGGCACTCGGGCGTTTAGCACCGCGGACCTGGGTCCAAGAATCCTCGCCGCCGGACTCAGTGGCCATGTCCGCGGGGCAAGCTAGCGAGCAAGCGAGCGGACACGGTGGGAGCGAGGGCGCCGCCAAAACGCGGGCCGCAAAGAGCGGGGTTGCAGATTTTGTCTGACAACGTGGTTCACGCCAAGATGTCAGAAAAATAAAAAAGAGGTCATCGGTAACAATAATGGTAGTGGTGGTAGTAGTGGAGGTAGTGGAGGTAGTGGAGTCAGCAAAATCAGCAAAATCAGCAGCAGAAGTAGTGGGTTCGTCGTGGTCAAGGTCGTCAAATTGGTCGTGTTGAGGTGGTACAGTTGCATTCTCCCCTTCACCTCGAGCACGGGGAACAACTTTGACGTGGATGGTCTCGATGATAGTGTTGGTGTCAGGGCAGTAGACCTTGTGAGAGAGTGAAGTCGGCGAAAAGCCCACATAAATACCGTGGCGGGCCTTGGGACCGAGCTTGCCACCACGGCGCAGCGGGTCAAAGGCAAAAGCGTCGGCGCCAAAGGGGTGCAAGTCGCGGATGTCGTGGGGCTTGATGCCGGTGAGGAGCTTATCATGCCAAGAGCTCATAGGCACAATAGCCATTGAGGTGCTCCTTGGGGCGGATGTTGATGAGGTACTCGGCGTGCTTGGCAGCAAGGGCCCAAAAGGACGGGTCACGGCCCGAGTCATGAAGGAGCAGGGCCATGGTATCTCGAAGTTCGCGGAAGACGGTTTCGATGGCGCCGTTCATTTCGGGAGTGTATGGTGGCGAGTGGCGCCATACACAGTTGAAGTGGCGCAGCTGTTCGCGAAAGGCCAAGGAGTGGTAGGGCCCGTCATTGTCGCTCTGGATGATGGTGCGCTTCTGCATGTCGGCTTCATCAATGCGAATGGGGATGGGCGAGTCGCGAATCAGGCGAGCAAAGCTCTCAGCCAGATCGTCCTTGCGACAGACAGGGTCGAGCCAGAGAAAGCCCGTCGCCACATCTCGATAGGCAATGATGTACCTCGCTCCTTTGATACTAGGGGAGCGAAGCGGGCCAAACATGTCAGAAGCGACCAGTTCACCAGGCATGCGGGGCGTGCGGTCGCGATCGAAGCCAGCCAGAGCAAGGCGCTTAGCTTTGAAGAGGTTGCAATCGTTGCAGTTGAGGATGGCCTTGACGTCCGAGGTGTCTTCAACTTGCTGCAGCATGGAGCGCAAAACCTCGCGCGGCGGGTGGCCAAGAAGACGATGCATCTGCGAAGCAGACACAACATGGGCATGCTGTTGTTGCTGGTGGTGGTGCTGGTGGTGCAGGTGGTGAGCTGGGAGAAAAGAAAAGAAAAACAAGCCACCACTGGCTGCATCACGTGGTGCAGACCAAGTGACATCAGCATCACTCAACAAAAATGTAGACGAGTCAGACAAGGACACGACAAAACCAGCATCAACAAGGGCAGAAAGCGAGACAATGTTGTGAGAAAAAGAAGGCACATAAAAGCAACGATCAAGAACGATGGGGCGCAAGACACCATCAACATCAGTCACGAGCAAAGACACGGAACCGACGGCCTCAGCAGCCGTTACGCCGTTAGCAGTCACAATGGTCTCAGAGCTTGGAGCAAGATCACGAAATAAATCACGATCAACAAAAAAATGAGCAGTGGCACCACTGTCCACCAATGCACGATTGCTGGTGGCCAGGTTGGTGGCTGACAAACAAGTCAAGAACAACTCGTGGTGACGATAATGTGTTTGTGCGGGCGAATAATTCACAGCAGGAGCAGCGGGCAAATGGGAAGGAGGAGCAGCAGGTGCAGCGGGCAAATGGGAAGGGGGAGGAAGAGACAAGGTCGCGGTCATGACGGGGGCCGCAAACTGCTTGCCATTGTGCTTCTCGTGCGCGCGCTTCTTGCGGCACTGAGATGCATCGTGGCCATAGATGCGACAAAATTCACAGTTGGCATTGACGCGCTCACTCTTTGGGTGGGGCCCGTGGTGTATACCATGGCGACCACTGCCACGACCACGTCCACGACCGCGTCCGCGACCACGTCCACGGCCATGCCCGTGCCCGCGCCCTCCACCATGCTCAACAGCAAAGGCACCCTGTTTAGGTTCGGCGCGGGCACCAGCAGGCGTGAGTTTGTGCAGGTTAGCAGTCACCACCTCAAAGAACTTGCCCAAATCCCAAGACGGTTGATACAGGTTTGCAATCACGTCCCTGAGTTTCGAAGGCAGGCCATCAGTTGGGCGATGACGAGGGTTGCCGAGTAGGCGCCCTCAATGCGAAGGGTGTCGACGGCAGCAGTGATGGAGGAGCGGTAGACAGGAAAGTCGTCGGCCGTGCGGATGCGTTGGTCGCGAAGAGCCTGAGAGGCTTGGGTAATGTCGTGACGAGTGGTCTGGAGGAAGAGGGCGCCCATCTGTTTGAACCAGGCGCCCAAGACGATGCGTTGGCGTGATTTTTCACGCTGAAAACGAGAGGCAAGGTCACCTCTCAAGCACGGTAAGATCCAGTCAACCATGATGTCGTTGACGTAGATGAGGTAGTCCAGGTCGGAAGAAATGTCGCCATAAATATCCTGGATACCAGCGGCGGTGCAGCCCTCTAGATCGAGGGTGGCCATATGCAGCAAGGGCTCGGCTTGGAGAAGAACAAGGGCCGAGTTGACATTTTCTTTGAGGGAGTAATAATAATAAATTAGGTGTTTGAGGGAGTCAAGACCTTTCTTGCTGTCACCGCGATAGGACTCCCACTTGGTTGAGGTTTGGTAGGCTCGGTGCCAAACGTGGTGGGGTGGTTGAGTCCGAGAGCCGGCCCGTGGTGGCGCATTGGTGCCAAAGGCAACACCAAATTGGGATGCATCCACTGCTTCCATGGGAGAGCGCCTGGGCGTGGTGGCTCTATCGTCATGTGCGAGAGAGCTCAAATAGCCATGACGATAACGAGAGTCGTGAGAGAGCGATT
Organism: Monosiga brevicollis MX1; assembly: GCF_000002865.3. Lineage (NCBI taxonomy): Eukaryota > Choanoflagellata > Craspedida > Salpingoecidae > Monosiga > Monosiga brevicollis. The sequence continues at coordinate 7,656 of NW_001865135.1, forward strand.
CGTGCACGGGCTCTCTCGGGAGCCGGGGTAGAGGGCGATTGGAGGCCAGGCCAAACGCCACTTCGCCATCGCGGGCAGACGGGTGCGCCGCGGGCGAGGGAGCGAGCAAAGAAAAATCGGTCGCAAGGTCACGAGAAGGCGACTGGGTCTCGTGCGCGCGTAACGAACCATGTGAGCGGCCCCTGTCCGGGATGAGCCGAAGGGCAGCGTTTATCTCGCGTTCAAGCTCGGCAATCTGCGATTGGAGCTGATGTTGGGAGCCTAGAGAGTGCACTAGGGCTGAAGGGTCCTGGG
>NW_001865134.1:0-8348 GCF_000002865.3 Monosiga brevicollis MX1
GGGTTTGCCAACACCAATTTTGATGGGTTCGAGGCACGGCAGGTGATCGCGGCTTCAATCCAAGGGGTTCGATGTGCGGTGGCCGCGGACTTGGACAAGGACGGCGATCTGGACGTGGTGAGCGCTAGTGACCAGAGTGTGGCTTATTTTGTCAATCATGGCCAGGCAAGGTTTGCCCCAGCGACGACATTGCCCGCGGATATGGCGATGCCGCGCGTAGTGCAAGTCGGCGATCTCAATGGCGATGGTTGGCCGGATATTGTGGTGGGTGCCTATGGTGATGGCAGCATTCATTGGTTCCCGAACTTGGGCAATGGGTCATTTGCCCCCGCAAAGCGGCTAGTGTGGAGCACGGGCGCTATCACCACGCTGCAGCTCGTGGATTTGAACAACGACGGTGCACTGGATATTCTCTATGGCAATTGGTATCTCGGTGAGGTAATCTGGCTTGAGAATCAGGGTCCCCAGGCAGACGGTGAGCTCCTCATGGGATCGATCCTCATCTCCGACCAAGCCGACCAGGTCATGTCTGTCCATTTTGGGGACCTCGACAACGATGGGCTTCTGGATGTGCTCAGCGCCAGCGAGGCGGACCACAAGGTGGCTTGGTACCGCAATCTCGATTCCAACAACTTTGGAGCCCAAATAGTCCTGTCCGACCAGGCATGGGGCGCCACCAGCGTGCTAGCGGCAGATCTGGACAGGGATGGGGATCTGGACGTGGTGAGCGCACATGCCCAAAGCAACACCATTGTGTGGCATATCAACGATGGTGGTGCGATCTTTGCCCCGCCCTTGACCGTCACAACCATCGCCAAAGACGTGTGTGCACTTGCGGCGGGCTACGTCTCCAGCGATAGCAGCCCCGAGGTCATATCCCTCAGCCCCACCGACGGTGCCGTGTCCATCTACCGCGCCTTTCTCTGGGGTTTCATCGACGTCTGGCCCATCTCCTAGACCCCCCTCCCTTGAATTGAGACAAGCCCCATCTCCCCCGCCCTCACATGCTCGACCTGTGAGTTGATTTATAGAGCTTGACTTTCCCCCTCGAGGTCGACCTCAAACTCAAAGCTCTCTCTCTCTCTCTCGCTCTCAAACTCTCTCAAACTCTCTCTCTCAAACTCTCTCTCTCAAACTCTCTACCAATTCATTTTCTCTCTCTCACTCTGGTTTTCATTCCCAAGCTCAAAGGCATGGAATCGGGGGCGGAGGAGAGGGGGCAGGGGCGCGGCCGGTTGGGATGGTGGGGAGGTCGTGGGGTGGGACTGCGGGTTTGGATGGGTTTTGTGCTTGTTTGCTGCGCAAACCATGGCTTGGAGGCATCGGACTTGGAAGATGTGGTGAGCCTGGCGGCCAGCGAAACGGGCCTGCACGTGAACAGTACCGGTGCCATGTACTTGACCCCGGCGTTGGGCTACAGCGTGCTGGTCAACGATCGTGCCGTGGGCCCGGCTCTGAACGAGTGGCGCCGCATCCTTAGCTTCAAACCTGGATTGCTCTGGGATCTGCCCGAGCGACGCGTCATCGCCAGTCTTTCGGGTGCAACAAGCATCGAGGTTGCTGATCTGGATCAAGATGGCCATCTCGACGTGGTCATCTCCAGCCAGGGCGACAATATGATGGGTCTGGCGTGGTGCCGCAATCAAGGGGGTGGCTTGTTTTCGGCACCTCTCAGGCTGGGCAATTTCGCGCGAGTTTCTGCGCTGACGACGGCCGACCTCAACCTGGATGGCTGGGTGGACGTGGTGGTATCCACAAGCAACCCGGGCACCATTCATTGGCTCCTCAACCGCGGCAACGGCACGTTTGCCCCGACCCAGAGTCTGTCAGCCGATAGCATGGGCCCCGTTTCTCTTGCCGCGGCTGACCTGAACGGAGATGGCCGACCCGAAGTTATCTCCTGTAGTCCTACGGATAATCGAGTGCGATGGCATTACAATCTCGTCGGGGGTGGCTTCGACAGTGCCGCCGTAATCACCGACTCTGCCGCAAGCGTTCGTGCAGTTCGAGCCGGTGATTTGAATGGCGATGGGCGCATTGATGTTGTCTATGCCAATTCGGGCGACGGCACCATCAGCTGGGCACTCAATTCTCTCGCGAGTGCCCCTGGCTCCTCTGTCCGGTTTGACGGCCCTTTCGTGGTCAGCAAGTGGCATGACGGCCTTTCCGACATCGACCTGATGGACGTCAATCGGGACAATAAACTGGACGTGCTGAGTGCCTCCGCCAATGACAACGAGGTGTCATGGCATGCAAATCTTGGCCCGGGGACCTTTGTGCCGGAAAGCTTAGTGACCACGAGTAGCGCCCTCGGTGTCAGCGCTGTATTGGGCGTGGACATGGACGGGGACGGGCTTCCGGACATGGTCAGTGCCAATCGCCTACAAGACACAGTGGCCTGGTATCGCAACACCATAGACGGCTACTATTCCGAGCCAATCATCGTGACAGCCGCCGCCCGAGGCGTCACCGGCATTCGTGCAGCGGATCTGGACGGGGACGGGGACATGGACTTGCTCAGCGCGAGCCCTCGAGATGGGATTGTGGCCTGGTATCCCAACACGCAGTGGTCTCGTCCGTGATTATTCGTCGTGTGGTCATCAGCAACCTCTACCAACACAAACGATCTTATTTGTGTTGTCTTGTAATTATTACATGGCATGCACCCGCCGTGACTTTGCGCGGGCAAGCACCATTGCGGAGCCAGCGCTGCTGCTCTGGGTGTTATCTGGGTGTTATTTTGTTGCTGTTTGTTTTATTTTATTTTATTTTTCTGGTCGTGTTTTCTCTGTTTCCCTATCGAATTCTTGTTCATCTTCCCCCTTCTGTCATGGTATGCCAACATGTACAAGATGCAATTGCTATGAGCTGCGCTTGAACCCCCCATTCAACGTAGAGGACCTGGCCCGTGTGTAGGGAAGGGACCAGAGGAACAAAACTTGAGCCGTTTTATTCACAGCACAATGACGTAACTCCGAGGGTGAACAACGAATATTTCAATTGCGAGACAAACGGGAGCACAGACAACTCTTGCATGAACCCAACACTCAATCACGACAGGGAGACTGTGGAGAGCTACCGCCGACCAATGCGCAGAGGTCGAGAGTGCCTCAGCTTTGAACAATCTACGCCCAGCTGCTTGCATTTGGCGCAAAGATCTCGGCGGTGCGGCGGACCCTCTCGTTCGCTCTGGGAGATCCTCAGGCGGTGGTACGTGACCGGCATGTTGGGTGTGTTGCAGCTCTTGCATTCTTGCGTCAAGAGGCGCTGCCGCCGCCAATCATACCAAGAATTGCCGGATGACCACGAGTTGTGGCACTTGGAGCACCTGAACGTACCAAACACTTTGCAATCATGCGCGTTCGTCGTCTGCTTGTTGCAAACGCACTTGTTTGGACGATCTTCCTGCTTGTACTCTCGGTAGCCGCTTCTCTCGTGACTCAAATCAAGCGTCTGGAGAAGATCCATCATGTCAAACATACCACTGTCGTCCTCCCCAACCAGTCGCGCCAGCATGAGTCGCGACATGATGCCGGTTTTGGTAGTCAGGAAAGGAAAAAATACCAGACCACCGACCACTGCAACCACGACAAGCCACAACGACCTCTACGAACGCGACAACCACTACGACCTGACCCAGAACTACTAACACCCCACACGCACCTCCAGCGCATGAGATCGCGATGTCTTCTCATGAGAAGGAGACTCCCATACAAGCACGGTCTCTTCTTATGAGAAGCCATGGTTTTAGTTGCTAATATCGAAATTATTGTAGTGTTTTAGTGTTCAATTGAGGTTTTAACGTGTAATATACGTATAGTTTTTGAAGTGGATATCGTATTTGTTGTAGGTAAGCCTCTTCGGTGTATGAGCGTGCGATTGCACGCTCCAAATTACATGCCCCACCCCACACTTGCCCGCGCGTTCAACCCAGGCGTGGATCCTCAAATACAATCAATTTATGGAGTACAGTCATCCCGTTTCTAGCGTTGGCGTTGACCGTAAGGCAGTTGCTGCTGTCGAGTGCCAGTCCTTTGCTTGGAGCCTTGCTCAGAGAAAGAAAAAAATTTTGTGGTCACATCAAATCCAAACGCTGGCTTCTGTCACCGTTTGCGTGCGACACGACTCGCTTTGCTGTAGATGTACGGAGACAACGTTCCTGCCTTCTGCCCCCAAGTCAGAAGCCTTCGCTTCAGCGTCATCTCAATTCACATGTTAGTCCCAGTTGAATGTTGAATGTGCTTCCACTTCCTTGATTTACATGCTAGTCAGCCTGAATTGCAGTGAGGTCGATGAGCAGGGCATCATGAATGAATCTGCACACAAAAGGAGGTGTTGCACCGTGAAGGTGCTGGTTTTGACCTGGGCGCTCGTCATGACGATAGCGGCCCAGGACTCGTCGATCACCGTGGACGAGGCCGGCACGGTGCACAATAACACAATAACGCGATTGGAGATGTGGTGCTCATCCCGACCGGAGAAGTGGTGCTCAACGGCGTACGCATGAGGCGGCGCTTGCCTATCTATTTAATGTGACACCGAACATATGGTGGAGCCCACCAGAGCAGCGCATCATCTCCACCACCGCCAACTTTACCCACTCTGTGTATGCGGCTGATCTGGACGGCAATGGGGATCTCGATGAGAACAGCGCCAGCTTTCTGGAGGACAAGGTTGTGTGGTACCGCAACAACGGTCAGAGGGACTGGGAAGTCACTTCAATGCTGACTTGTTGTCTTGGGACCGTCTTTGCGCCTTGTCAAGTCGGCCGATCGACCTCGATACAAGATGCTCTTGGTGCTCTTGACTGAAGCTTTCTGAGTGGTAGGCCGTTGAGTTGATATTTTGGCTGTCACTTTCCGACACTGTACCCTATTCGTAATATTGCCATCGCTCACCCACCCACCTACCCAACCCGCCCCGCCCCCCGCTCCAAAGCATGATACCATAATCATCCATCTGGAATGTTTAAAAGCGTGGTGGCCTTGGCTTGAGCTGTCCGATGATGATTTTTTATCACCAAGTGGCGTGAAGCGTCTTTCGAGACGGCACTAGAGCTTGGCCCTCGGTGATGTTGCACGCGCAAACTAGAAACGCTGTGTGTAGCTGTTAGCGTGTGTGTGGTTAAGGACTGAAGACGCGAGCCTGAGGCTCACTCGATAGTTCTCAGCGATCATTTGAGCGGGGGCATCGTTGGGGATGCCATCATCTGACACGAGACGTGTTCAATGCCGCAGCTCCCGTGGTCAAATTTGGGCATGGCATGAGAGAAAAAGGGAGCGTGAGGCTTTTCCATCGGATTCACATGTCAATAACGTCTTGCTTTTCAGGCTCAAGCTGAGCCAGAAGAAAGTATTCAAATGTTCACTGCATTCGTGTACTGTTTTTAGGGACTGACCATAAATTTACAAACTTTGTGAGTCCGATCACACACACACACACACACACACACACACACGACACCGCTCTCAAACGCATTTTGCTTGCGAGGGGTAGGCGTCCGCCTTGGCCAGCCTGAATTGGAGTGGAGGAACATGATGATCGCGCCATTGATGAGGGGTCACTGCACCGTGGAGGTGCTTGTTTCGGCCTGGGCGCTGTGTGCGGTACTGATCGCGGCGGCCCAAAAACCATCAATTACGGTGGATGAGGTTGGCACGTTGTACATCAACTCAACGAAAAAAGTGGTGGTCAATGGTATCAATGTGGAGGCGGCCTTTGCTTACCTTTTTGAAGCGACAACAAGCATGTGGAGCACACCAGAGCAACTTGTCATCTCTTCCGCAACCAACGGTGCCATCTCGGTATATGCAGCAGATCTGGATGGCGACGGTGATCTTGATGTTCTCAGTGCCAGTGTCGATAGCGACAAGATTGCGTGGTACCGGAACAACGGCAACAGCACCTTTTCCGCCCAGATTGTCATCTCCACCGCCGCCACCGGGGCGCACTCGGTGTATGCGGCAGATCTGGACGGCGACGGTCGGATCGACGTCCTCAGCGCCAGTGCGAATGACGGCAAGATTGCATGGTACCGCAACGAGGGCAACGGCACCTTTTCTGCCCAGATCATCATCTCGGGCGCTGCCGGCAGCGCCCGCTCTGTGTACGCGGTAGATCTGGACGGCGACGGTAATCTTGACGTCCTCAGCGCCAGTCACAACACCGGCATGATTGCGTGGTACCATAACGAGGGCAACGGCACCTTTTCCGCCCAGATCGTCATCTCCGCCGCCGCCAATTCTGCCCATTCAGTATATGCAGCAGATCTGGACGGTGACGGAAATGTCGACGTCCTCAGCGCCAGCCAGAACGACGACAAGATTGCCTGGTATCACAACGAAGGAGACGGCGTCTTTTCCCCCCAAATCATCATTTCAACAGCCGCCGATTATGCCCGCTCAGTGTATGCAGCAGACCTAGACGGCGACGGTGATCTCGACGTTCTCAGTGCCAGCTGGAACGACGACAAGATTGCGTGGTACCGCAATGAAGGCGACGGCATCTTCTCGGCCCAGATAATCATCTCCACCGCCGCCGACGGCGCCTGCTCGGTGTATGCGGCGGATCTGGACGGAGACGGCGATGTCGACGTCCTCAGCGCAAGCTACTATGACAACAAGATTGCGTGGTACCGCAACAACGGCGACGGCACCTTTTTAACGCAGCTCATCATATCCACCGCTGCCGGCGGCGCTCGCTCGGTGTATGCAGCAGATCTGGACGGAGACGGCGATCTCGACGTTCTTAGCGCCAGCCAGAACAGTGACAAAATTGCGTGGTACCGCAACGATGGCCAGTGGGACTGGAAAGCTCGCTTCAATGTTCACTAAACCTTGCACTCTTGAGGCTATGCTCGCGCCTTTTATGTCTCGTTCGTACATGTCGGACAATTGCTCAAAAGATGCTCTTGACTCTGAATCTGTTAGCGTCAAATCAGTGCTTCCACGCATTTGAGCACGCTTATTGCTTTCGCACACACTCAGCGTCGTTCACTATGGGTCTTCTCACCGGAGCCCCATAGCTGCTACGACTCCACTCCCCGACTCACACACCTACACTTAGACCTACTGGACCTGACCCTTCCCAGGGGAGTCGCATGAGCAAACACCACGTGCATCGCGGGCCCCGCGATCCCTGAGCAGCTACCTTGGGGCGATAAGCTTGTGACTCCTGTTTTTTTCTCTTTGTTGTGGCACCTGCGGTTGGGCACGGGTTGCACGTTCCTTATCCTCGGGATTGGGCGACTCTCCAGTTAATCTAATGGTGCAGCTGGTCTGGTCACTGTAAATGCGTGAATGCTTGCCAACCGCAGCTGGCATCATCAGATCAAAAGGACGCCGTGTGTGTGGTAACGCGGATGATGGCTGGTTCAATTGATCTCAAGACACCATCCAAGCTTTCGCTCCGTACCGACGGACGTCCCTCAACTCTCTCTCAGAACGCTTCCTCAAACCTACGCGCTTCCTTGCAACCCAAAACTGGCCTTCAGAAGCATCAGACAAGGGCGATATCTATCGTTCATTCGTAAGAACGTGCACTCCTAAGCCCCAAATCTGAAGGGAAGAGGAGATTTGGTATATCGACACTGTGTTAGCGTCAAATCCGTGCTTCCACGCATTTGAACACTCCCACTGCTTTCGCACACACTCAGCATCGGTCGCTATGGGTCTTCCTATTGGTATTCCATAGCTACGACGACCTCACACATTGACACCTACTTTTGGACCCCCTGGGCTTGATCCTCCTCGTGGCAGTCACATGAGTAAACACCGCGTGTGACGCGGTCCCCACGATGCCTGGGCAGCTGCCCTGGGGCAATAAGCTTGTGGCTACTGTTGTTTCCCTTTGTTGTGACACCTGCGGTCGGGCACGAGTTGCACTTTCCCTATCCTCGGGATTGAGCGACTCTACAGCTATTCTAACGGTGCACCTGGTCTGGTCACTGTGAATGCTTGCCGACCGCAGGTACGTCAAGCCCTCTGCCATTCTGTCTTCCCCTTGCTCTCCTGTGTGCTCTGCTCTCTTGTGACTTTCCCTATCCTCGGGATTGAGCGACTCTACAGCTATTCTAACGGTGCACCTGGTCTGGTCACTGTGAATGCTTGCCGACCGCAGCTGGTTCAATTGACCTCAAGACACCACCAAAGCTTTCGCTCCGCTCCGACGGACGTCTCTCAAACCTCTCTCAAAACGCTTCCTCAAACCTACGCGCTTCCTCGCAACCCAAAGACGGCCTCCAGACGTGCTGGAGCCTGACATGGTAGCGATTGAAAACTTCGATCGACCGACCGCCCTTCTTCAATCTTTGCGCTGGATAGCATGTCCTCGCGCACCCGTTCGCGAAC
>NW_001865133.1:0-3189 GCF_000002865.3 Monosiga brevicollis MX1
AGCATTCACAGTGACCAGACCAGGTGCACCGTTAGAATAGCTGTAGAGTCGCTCAATCCCGAGGATAGGGAAAGTGCAACTCGTGCCCGACCGCAGATACCCCAACAAAGGGAAACAACAGTAGTTACAAGCTTATTGCCCCAGGGCAGCTGCCCAGGCATCGTGGGGACCGCGTCACACGCGGTGTTTACTCATGTGACTCCCACGAGGAGGACCAGGCCCAGGGGGTCCAAGTGTAGGTGTCAGTGTGAGGTCGTCGCAGCTATGGCATACCAATAGGAAGACCCATAGCGACCGATGCTGAGTGTGTGCGAAAGCAGTGGGAGTGCTCAAATGCGTGGAAGCACGGATTTGACGCTAACACATTCACTCATCAATTAATTTCCAAACAAGCAAGATCTAGCTTTTTTGACGTGTGGTGCATTGCGAAGCTTTGCCCAGCCACGCAGGGTCAGACTGCACGACGAGTTGACTTGCGAGAAAGCGCTGTGAAAGAGAGAGAACTTTGATGATGGCATGACGTCACAAATAACTTTGAGGTTCCCGTGTGTACTTGTCTGTGTGTCCTTGTTGCTCCCGAAGTGGCTCTCGTGATATCTTTTATCTTTTACCTGCTCGCCACATCCATCGCCACTTTGGCAGTGTCTACCTGCGCTCGTCGTAATTTCGCTGTAATTTTTGCTATATTTGTGTGGTATTTTTGCTGTATTTGTAAAGTCCTTGGATGATGTGTTTCTCAATCTGATGTTGTATATTGTTGTATATGGGCGTGCCGTGGTGTTTGTGTGATCGTGCTCTGATGGCTTGTACGTGTGATGTGTGACTGCCTTTTTGGATGTCTTGTGTTTAAATTGGCTGTATCTCTGGTTATACTTGGTCGTTTCTCACGATTTTTATTTCCTTGTGCGTGATCCTTTGCGCTTGTACTTCTCGGCATTATAGAAGCCGATGAATGTCTCCTGTTTTCTTGTGTTGTTTTGCGTGTCGTCGTGATTTTGATGTCGGGGTTGCACAGCTATGCTTTCAGCACTGAAGTTCAAACACCTAATTTATTATGATGATCAAGCACGACCACACTCGACCTCGCATCATCAGGCCGAAGCAGTACAGGTCCGAGCAGATCAGGCCCGAACACATTTGACCTCGCATCATCAGGGCCGATGCAGATCAGGCCCGAGAAGATGAGGCATGGATTTTAGGCCCGAAGCACGTCACTTCCAAGCAAATCAGGCCCGACCACATTCGACCTCGCATCATCAGCTCACCCGCTGCGCCGAGGCCCGTGGTGTGTACCAGCCGGGGCTGGATGAGGCCTTTGTTCCTCGGTGAAAGGGTCGCTTTGCGGCGCTGGTCCATCAGATGAACGCTGACCACATCCAGCGCCACTTTGGCGGTGTCTGCCTGCGCTCGTCGTAGGTAGGCACCGTCTCGGGGGTCCCTCTGTGGGGATCCCTGTGTGCACCTGTCGCTCCCTAGGTGGTTCTCGTTGTGTCTTTTGATGGCTTGACTTGTATTTTTGTTTTAATTTTGCTTTAATTTTTGCTGTATTTTGTGGTAATTTTGCTAAATTTTTGTAAGGTCCTTGTTATGATGTCTTTTTCTTCTGTGGCCGGTTGTTTTCCTCAATCCGACGTTGTGTCTCGTTGGATGTGAGCGTGCCGTGGTGTTCATTGTGTTTGTGCTGTGATGTCTTGTACATGTGATGTGTTACTCCCTTTTTGGGTGTCTAGTGTTTGAAATGGCCGTATCTCTGGTTATACTTGGTCGTTCTGTACGATTTTTGTTTCTGTGTGCAGGATTCTTCGCGCTTGTACTACTTGGCATGATAAAACCAGCGAATGTACCTTGTTCTCTTGTGTTATTTTGCGTGACGTTGTGATGTTGATGTCGGGGTTGCACAGCTTTGCTTTCAGCTCTGAGGTTCAAACACCTAATTTATTTATTATTTATTGCTCGCTCCCTCGCCCGCGGCGCACCCGTCTGCCCGCGATGGCGAAGTGGCGTTTGGCCTGGCCTCCAATCGCCCTCTACCCCGGCTCCCGAGAGAGCCCGTGCACGAATCGCTCTCTCACGACTCTCGTTATCGTCATGGCTATTTGAGCTCTCCCGCACATGACGATAGAGCCACCACGCCCAGGCGCTCTCCCATGGAAGCAGTGGATGCATCCCAATTTGGTGTTGCCTTTGGCACCAATGCGCCACCACGGGCCGGCTCTCGGACTCAACCACCCCACCACGTTTGGCACCGAGCCTACCAAACCTCAACCAAGTGGGAGTCCTATCGCGGTGACAGCAAGAAAGGTCTTGACTCCCTCAAAGAAAATGTCAACTCGGCCCTTGTTCTTCTCCAAGCCGAGCCCTTGCTGCATATGGCCACCCTCGATCTAGAGGGCTGCACCGCCGCTGGTATCCAGGATATTTATGGCGACATTTCTTCCGACCTGGACTACCTCATCTACGTCAACGACATCATGGTTGACTGGATCTTACCGTGCTTGAGAGGTGACCTTGCCTCTCGTTTTCAGCGCGAAACATCACGCCAACGCATCGTCTTGGGCGCCTGGTTCAAACAGATGGGCGCCCTCTTCCTCCAGACCACTCGTCACGACATTACCCAAGCCTCTCAGGCTCTTCGCGACCAACGCATCCGCATGGCCGACGACTTTCCTGTCTACCGCTCCTCCATCACTGCTGCCGTCGACACCCTTCGCATTGAGGGCGCCTACTCGGCAACCCTCGTCATCGCCCAACTGGTTGATGGCCTGCCTTCGAAACTCAGGGACGTGATTGCAAACCTGTATCAACCGTCTTGGGATTTGGGCAAGTTCTTTGAGGTGGTGACTGCTAACCTGCACAAACTCACGCCTGCTGGTGCCCGCGCCGAACTTAAACAGGGTGCCTTTGCTGTTGAGCATGGTGGAGGGCGCGGGCACGGGCATGGCCGTGGACGTGGTCGCGGACGCGGTCGTGGACGTGGTCGTGGACGTGGTCGCCATGGTATACACCACGGGCCCCACCCAAAGAGTGATCGCGTCAATGCCAACTGTGAATTTTGTCGCATCTATGGCCACGATGTATCTCAGTGCCGCAAGAAGCGCGCGTACGAGAAGCACAATGGCAAGCAGTTTGCGGCCCCCGTCATGACCGCGACCTTGTCTCTTCCACCCCCCTCCCATTGCCTGCTGCACC
>NW_001865133.1:5485-6578 GCF_000002865.3 Monosiga brevicollis MX1
ACCCGCAACGAGCTATCGCCTTCTTCTTTGCCTGTACTCCTGTGAGGTCCTCGGTCTCCTCGACGCCACCACTGACTACCGCTGCAAGATCATCAAATACCTCGACGACATTGTACTGATGGGTCCCGCGGAGGACGTGGCGGCCGACGTCGAGATTGTTAAGGCTCGTGCAGAGTCTGCTGGCCTTCATCTGCAGCCCAGTAAGAGCCGCTTCTACATGCCTCGCCACCATCCCGCTTCCGTCGCTGCTATCGAGTCTGCCTTGCCAGATGCCGTGCACGAGACGGCCAACACGGGCATGACGGTCTTGGGAACGCCGATTGGCCGTCGCGAGTGGATGAAGAAGCAGCTGAACGACAAGGCAAAGCACATTGCTGGCAAGCTCAATGACACGAGATTGTGGCCGACAAGGTCCCTGGCCTCTTGCGCGCCTTTGAACGACACTATGCTCGACCCACTACCCACTGCATTGTCGACAAGTTCTTCAAGGTGATTGACATTGATGTTGGCCAAGGCATTGTGCAGGGCAACGAGCTATCGCCCTTCTTCTTTGCCCTGTACTCCTGTGAGGTCCTGGGTCTCCTCGACGCTACCACTGACTACCGCTGCAAGGTCATCAAATACCTCGACGACATTGTACTGATGGGTCCCGCGGGGGACGTGGCGGCCGACGTGGAGATTGTCAAGGCTCGTGCAGAGTCTGCTGGCCTTCATCTGCAGCCCAGTAAGAGCCGCTTCTACATGCCTCGCCACCATTCGGCTTCCATCACTGCTATCAAGTCTGTATTGCCAGATGCCGTGCGCGAGACGGCCAACACGGGCATGACGGTCTTGGGAACGCCGATTGGCCGTCGCGAGTGGATGAAGAAGCAGCTGAACGACAAGGCAAAGCACATTGCTGGCAAGCTCAATGACATGCTGACGACCGGTGTCTCGCTTCAGGCCCTCCTCACGGCCATGCAGTACGTGCCTAGCCTCATCAACCACCTCTACACGCTGCCCCCAAGTCTGACGTCGGGCTTGTCCGAGCTCTTGAACCGTGCTTGCAAGGACACCTTTGTCAAAGCCTTTTTGCCAAGGTAAACCTGTCTCA
>NW_001865133.1:7080-8514 GCF_000002865.3 Monosiga brevicollis MX1
CAACGTCAAGCCGACGGACAAGTGCCCGCTCTGCAGCAGCAAGACACCTCAGCCGCGACTAAGCCGCGAGCACCTGCTGACCTGCCGTCCCATCAAGCGTCACAACGCCCTTCGCGACGAGATGGGCCGCCTGCTCAGGTACGCCACCCTCGCCCATGTTTTTTTTTTTTTTTTTTCTGACATCTTGGCGTGAACCACGTTGTCAGACAAAATCTGCAACCCCGCTCTTTGCGGCCCGCGTTTTGGCGGCGCCCTCGCTCCCACCGTGTCCGCTCGCTTGCTCGCTTGCTTGCCCCGCGGACATGGCCACTGAGTCCGGCGGCGAGGATTCTTGGACCCAGGTCCGCGGTGCTAAACGCCCGAGTGCCGAGTCACCTCCAAGCAACACCACCACCTCGCCTTCCCAAACTCGTCGTTCTGCAAAACACACAAAACATGGCATCGCTCGCCACGACCGTAACCATGTTTTCCCTGACCCCATGACCACCCCGCTTCGCCCTCACGCCCGCCACTCTGTCCCTACCGCCCGTGCCTCGTCTCATGTGCCCTCGACGTCCCCCGCTGCCGGTGCGACCGAGTCTTCGGCACGTGCCGTCGTGCCCGCGGCCGAGCCAGTGACCAGGACGTCAAACGGCGGCGGGGAGCAACATCCCATCATCGGAAACACTTCCAATGCTTCTCCCCGCACCCCTCGCACGCCATCCAGCCCTCGCTCCTTTGCTCAAGTTGTTGCGGCAATGCCTGCCGCCGCCACTGCCACATCTTCAGCCCCTACGACCGAGGATTTGTCAGCATCGGTGCCCTCTGAGCCAAATGGCAGCGGGGAGCAACAACCCTCGCCCGAGTCCGCGAGACAGACACATCATTCGATTCCTAACACACCATCGGATTTTTTGACCATGTCTTCGGACGAAAGCGACTCCCCTCCTCGCTCCACCGCACTCCGCGCGCCCACCCCTATCGCCCCTCCCGCGCATGATGGTGCCGGTGACACAAACGGCAGTGTCACGCCTGAGCCATTGGTGCAATCACCTACACCCGCTCAAATGGTGCTGCCATATCCATCGGGTACACAACAAACCCATTCCGATCCCTCTCCGCCCTCTGCTTCACCCCCTGCCACTACCATTTTGCCCGCTGCCATTTCACATCCTGTCGAACACAGTGAGCATGCAAACTCAGCCCCACTTGGCGAAGTCAGTGAGAATGAAACACACAATACAGCGGGCGAACACAGTGAGAGTGAGCAAGATGTTCTTCTCAGCGATCCCGCTCCGCCCATCGCTGCCAACGTGCTGGATGCCCAGCGCAAGGTCCTGCTGAAGACATCTGGCCACAGGCAACTCCTCGCCTGCCCATTTGGGCTTTGCAAATGCAAGGGGCCCCGCCTTGACCGCAAAGCTTGGGTCAATCATGTACTACGCGAGCACCCCT
>NW_001865132.1:0-2566 GCF_000002865.3 Monosiga brevicollis MX1
GGTGCGCGATGAATGCTATCCAGCGCAAAGATTGAAGAAGGGCGGTCGGTCGATCGAAGTTTTCAATCGCTACCATGTCAGGCTCCAGCACGTCTGGAGGCCGTCTTTGGGTTGCGAGGAAGCGCGTAGGTTTGAGGAAGCGTTTTGAGAGAGGTTTGAGAGACGTCCGTCGGAGCGGAGCGAAAGCTTTGGTGGTGTCTTGAGGTCAATTGAACCAGCTGCGGTCGGCAAGCATTCACAGTGACCAGACCAGGTGCACCGTTAGAATAGCTGTAGAGTCGCTCAATCCCGAGGATAGGGAAAGTCACAAGAGAGCAGAGCACACAGGAGAGCAAGGGGAAGACAGAATGGCAGAGGGCTTGACGTACCTGCGGTCGGCAAGCATTCACAGTGACCAGACCAGGTGCACCGTTAGAATAGCTGTAGAGTCGCTCAATCCCGAGGATAGGGAAAGTGCAACTCGTGCCCGACCGCAGGTGTCACAACAAAGGGAAACAACAGTAGCCACAAGCTTATTGCCCCAGGGCAGCTGCCCAGGCATCGTGGGGACCGCGTCACACGCGGTGTTTACTCATGTGACTGCCACGAGGAGGATCAAGCCCAGGGGGTCCAAAAGTAGGTGTCAATGTGTGAGGTCGTCGTAGCTATGGAATACCAATAGGAAGACCCATAGCGACCGATGCTGAGTGTGTGCGAAAGCAGTGGGAGTGTTCAAATGCGTGGAAGCACGGATTTGACGCTAACAGTAGCGGCTGCGCTGCATCAGTGGATGCCGGGCGAGCTTAAGCAGCTCGCAGACGCTGACGCGAGACCCTACACACTGTTGGGGCCAAGCGCCACGCATAATCTCAAGCAGGTCGTGTCCAGCCGCATGAAACAACGCCTCGCTCGCTCGCTTCAGATTGGCACCACATCGGGAGCGGTGTTGACTGATACCAGCAGCTTCGAAGAAGAGGTGACACTTGTTGCACTGGGCGACCAATTTGGCCTCCATCACCTGCTTGACCAGATCAGTGGCTTGCTCGTCGTAGGGGTGCTCGCGTAGAACATGATTGACCCAGGCTTTGCGGTCAAGGCGGGGCCCCTTGCATTTGCAAAGCCCAAATGGGCAGGCGAGGAGTTGCCTGTGGCCAGATGTCTTTAGCAGGACCTTGCGCTGGGCATCCAGCACGTTGGCAGCGATGGGCGGAGCGGGATCGCTGAGAAGGACATCTTGTTCACTCTCACTGTGTTCGCCCGCTGTATTGTGTGTTTCACTCTCACTGACTTCGCCAAGTGGGGCGAGCGTGGCATATCTCTGAAAAGGTTGTGACTTCTCTTCCGACAAATCATCGCGATACACACAGTTGTCCAGAACGGCTGTTTTGTACAAATGTTTTGATTCTGAGCAGTTGATGAGGGCCAGCGTAACGTTCAAAATGACAACAACTCACATGTCAACAACTTACACTTAACTGCAGGCTCGGAACCTGTTGGCGGGGTATCTCAGAACACTCGACACACTTGAAGTCGCGAAAATGCATGCGACCTCCCTTCTAGCACGATCTACCCAGCCATGGTGCCTCAAGAAGGACATGGCATTGTGCTTGCGATGAGCTATGTATGGCACAGCCATTCAGAGTGTTACAGAGCACGCCAACTCAAAGGCCCTCTTGCCATGGCGAGACTGTCAGAACTACTGGCGTGCTGATGCGCCTTGTCTGTGCCAATCAAGGAGACTCGACATGACAGCTGTGGATTTTTGGCTCAAAGCTGTATTGAGCAGTCGGCTGCCAGTCAGTCAATCAAGAGCTATAAACACCGTAACTCTGGCCCGGACCTGCGCCACACGCCATGTCCAAGTTTGACCGCGTGCATTGCGAGGTTGATCTCGTCCTGCGTTAGTAGATAGCGCCGACACTGGTGCTCTCATTCTCAGACCCATCGGCATGGAGCTCATTGGGCCTCGTGATTGCGTCTGGCTGGCTGAATTCTGAACGGCATGCCGAGCCTTCTCAGGGTCCAACCTAATCCGGTATGTGTTTCGCTCCGCTTCCAAAAACAGCTGCCTTTGAAGATGCTATTTCTTACCCGATTCATCCTTGATGTTTTGCGTGCGTAGATGCACCGTGTGTGCTCGAGCCGAAGGGGCCACACAACACTTTGAACTGACTGTGGCATTATGTCGATGTTTAGCTTGACGCAAGGCTGATACCACTCATCGACTTCGACTTCGACGAGCCCACTGTGGACAATGAGCGGAACCGGGCCGAGCTCTGGTACAGCCTTGAAGACAATGGCTGTGGTTGGAGCCGTAACGCCCTGAAATCCCAGTGGCCAATTGACATGTGAGAACAAATTCATCATCTCTGCTCAATTCACCGGCATTGCTAGCATAAGTTAGGCCAGGACAATCCTGCCAGTATTTCGCAGTCCCAAGAAAGACCAATGTACGATACCAGAGCACAACATTATTGAGTCGGTAAACCCCTGTACTTCGCCCACGGCTGCTCAAGCGCAAGTACATCCATTCTCGAGCTACATTCCAGCCAATATGGCAGCCAGTGTTCTCTATGTGCGCCCCTTC
>NW_001865132.1:6623-8566 GCF_000002865.3 Monosiga brevicollis MX1
AGCCGATCGTGCAAAATGACTGCGTGCGGCCGAGACCAGAGGGAGATACTCACTTGCTCGCTGTGATAGTTGGTATTAAAGTACGACCAGAAATACTCTACGGGACACGATTTTGACTTGAAGGTGGTGGTGACTCCTCCGTACTTCTCACTGGCGTAGTTATAAAGACTCTTAAATTCAGCCTCGGTGTTGGCGAGGGTCATGTCCTTGAGTGCGGCAAACAAGCCCTCGGGTGCCTTGGGACCCAGTCGGCGATGCCAGGCTTGAAAGACGTGAAACTGGCAATAAAAGCACGCAATTTCTTTGCTGCCGCGCTCCTTACTGAGCAAATCAAAGGCGTCGGTGCAACCATTGATTAGCTTCCTGTCCATGTCCGTAAGCACAAAGGCCGGCAACGGCACTTCAGGGTTAAAGCGCCAGAGCACCTCAACAAATCGTGCGACTGCTGAAGCTGATAGGCCATTGATAAAGGCGTGGCCAATGACAACGCCCCGTCCGGTATTGGGCTCCTCTGTCAAAATCGAGACCTAGGCCGAGTAACGTGAGGTGTGAGAAAAAGAAATGAATTTCAAACAGCCTTCAATAGCGCTGAGCAAACGACTACGCGCCTAACCAGCTCATGAGAGTACCGAGTCATTCCGTGTGTTCCATCCATGTAAATGATGCTGTCCTTTGTAATCAGCTGCTTCATCCAATATCGATGGAGTGGTGACTGTATCACCATCAATTCAAACCCACCCTTGAGAGCCATGCCATCCGCTGAAGGACGCGGTGTCTGAACTGTACAAGCAAACAGACAAATACGAGAAACATGCTTGATAAGCTTGCTTAATAAGCTAGATAAACCAAGACCCAGTGCTTGGCAGACTCGAAAGCTCGGGAGTGACTTTTGTGCGTGTGGGGTGCTTGAAAAGGCGATACGCACGGCGGCGGCCGGCATACACGCAAACGTACGGTTATCGCTGAGTTCTTTGAAGGTTTGACAGTCATGATCGCGCTGCGCATACTGCAACGCATAAAATAAGGAAGATTCAAAAGAAATTCCTGTGAGCATGAGCCAGGAGACGTCATGGCAGTTCCACGTAGCTTGACTGTGTTCCCTTGCGCGTGATACAGACCAGTATGCTACACTCCGTGGGATCGCCTGATAAGCTCTCCGTCACTAGCTGTTGCACAGAAGTGTGATCTTGTGTGGCACGCCGCCCGGCAGTGTCGCGCAAGGAGTGATTGTTGACATCCTTGGCAGAGACAATAAAATCTCGTGAATTCTCCGGGACTTGTGCCCTGATAATACGCCTGATGTAGATGCTTGGCACACCCATAGATGACAAATGTGCAATCTCTGATTTGGCCCAGTGGCTGAGGGAAATATTGTGCATGTAGGACTTGTGAGTGTGCTCATCAAAAATCTCCAGCTACACCATCAAGTCAGAACGGCGTATGAGCGATTTCTGTTTGCAGGATTGAAATTTGCAAGCCGGGACCAACCTCAAAGGAGCCATCATCCAGCTCCTGCTGCCACATGTACGCATAGCAGACCACTTTCTGAGATTCTTCTTGTTCCAAAACGCAATCAGGTTCGTCCTCATGCCTTTGGTGGTCAGCAAATGCTTGCTCACTCATCACCGAGTCATGCTGCCCGTGACGTGAATCAATGTCCAAGTTTGCATGCAGGCTGCTGTTGCCCGCTTCCTGTTCCTGACTCTGCGCTACACGCTGCTGTTCTACACGACGCTTTTCAGGTGGGGGAAGCCCGTGTCTCGAGCAGTGATAGTAGTTGCCTCGACGATCAAAGCGACATGCAGAGGAGTTGGAGTACATCTGAATAAAGTCTTTCAGCTCCTCATGCGTATCAAACCGAATCTGATCGATCTGCAGCTCGACCTGGTGTGCTTCTCGCACGTGTCTGACCCAGTCTCGCCGAGACCGAAAGCGCGCTGACA
>NW_001865131.1:0-1843 GCF_000002865.3 Monosiga brevicollis MX1
GCGCCATTGCCTCGCAGCTTCATGCAGATTTGAAGCAGTGCTTCGACTCCTTCGTCAATTGGCGCATTTTGGAAGCTGAAGCAGCATGCGAGACTATTCAGACCAGCTTTGACCGCTTCAAAGCACTGAGTCCAGCGGCATCTGTCCCCCTTGAGCCTCTGCTCGCTCAGGTTCTATCAGAAAAATCAGTCAAATCAACCACCTTTCAATATGGCAGTGACCGGGTGGATCAACTCAGTCTTACAGACTTGACTCAGCCAAGCTTTCAGGCCAAAACCCTGTGGGAAAGACTGCAGGTGCTGCAGCGGGCGGCGAAAATGTACGAAGAACAAGCTCCTGCCATCGTGGTTCAGAACAGTCGCATGTGCAACCCTCACGACACTTTGCAAAAGATTCAGCGACACTGGAGCGACCTGTGCCAGCAAGTGGTAGCGGCCGTTCAGAGTCATCTCCATGCGCCTGGGCCAACAAAAACAATTGGCGCGTTGCATCGTGTTCTTACCAAACTTGCTTTGGACCCGCAGCCCTGGCTTGAGGCAGATCTCAAGCAAGCACAAGAAAATGTCGAGACTAGCTTGATGCAGTTTGCCGCAGCTGCCGCCGATCGAGTACCCAGTCACGTGGCCGAGAAGAAATGGGGACCTTTGAACAAGGAAATGCGCTTCTCGTTTGATCTGGCCGCAGACCTGACATCGTTTTCAGATGCATCGCGCATCGGCACCATGCAGGAAGAGGCATTGAAGGCTGAGCTCGACAAGCGAACCGAACCATTTGTCGACGATTTAGAGCAGCTGGCAACGTGTCTCGTCAGCATGCAAGAGCTGGCCTCGAATAGCATCTCTGGTCACATCAAGCATCAAGTCAAGCTCCTCACAACCAAGCGACTGCACGAGCTTCGTCAGTCGGCCGGTGGCAATCGCCGAAAGGAGCGTGACAATGATCTTTGCCTTGGACAGCTTCTGTCTAGGAGAGAACATGGCAGGTATGGAGAAGAGGTCAAAGCAGGCCACCCACAATTCGAAGCCGCACGCATCAAACAGCGTCAGGAGGCAACGCTTGGCATGGGCATTGACCAGGCTCTGAAGGAGATGACCAAGCCAGAAAATTCCGCAAAAGTTTCGCCTGCTCATGCAAATCGTCTACGCGATGCTTATGGCGCGTATCGCTCCGAGTTTGAAAGTCACATGAAGAACCCCAATCAAGTACCACGTCTGGTGGCCCAAGTGCAAGCCAATTGCCGCAAACTGGCTCAGACACCTTCCAAAATGTCACAACAACTGCCCGGTCTGTTAGCACTGTTGTCGGCTATCTGGAGCCTGACCAGCCTAGCAGAACTGGCCGAAACCACACGAACACACCACGGCATTTACAAGGAGCTTCATGTCGTGCAAGTTTTGGCTCTGCTCGAGCTTTTGGGGTTTGGTGCCGGCGATGATTCCCTAACTCGTTTCGGCACGTGGATCAAGGCCTTTGTGGGCGGCCAGGAAAACAAGCTTGGTGGAGCTTTTGTGCAGGTGCAAACTGGCGGTGGCAAGAGCATCATTTTGGGCTTTGCTTGCGTGCTCTATGCGTTGTTGGGCTTCGATGTATCATGTGCGTGCTACAGTGACATCCTGAGTTCGCGCGACTACAAGGATTTTGAGGCATTTTTCAAGACCATGGGGGTACATGGCAACATTCGATACAGCACCATGCAGGCCTTGGCTGAAAGGGAGCTGAATGCGCGGGGATGCATGCGTACAGCCGTTCAGCGTTTGATTGCCGACAACACCCTGTCTAAGCGCAAGAAGCCCAAAGCCTCACGGCCCAAGATCTTGCTGGTCGATGAGGTTGATGTCCTTTT
>NW_001865131.1:1893-3068 GCF_000002865.3 Monosiga brevicollis MX1
TTGCGGACCTATGGCAGATGCACACTGTCCCTGGAGCAAGTGATCAACCTTGAGGCGTCCCAACGTCTCTTGCAACGCTACGCTCATGTTCATGACTACATCATGACGACTTTGAAGAAGCTCGTGAAAGACCGGGCGGCACATGCGGCCGAAGAGCACCCGTACACAGTTCAAAATGGTCGGATCGCATATGATCTCGCTGGGCTCGATCAACCTTCAACAAGCACTTTTTATGGATATGAGACTCAATACGCCTATCTGACCGAAGAACACCGTGCCGACGAGCCGAACACGATTCAGTCGAAATTTGCCTTACATGCGAATGCAGGCAACTTCAGCTTTTTCAAGATGATTCAGAACTTTGATGTGGTCGGTGGCCTTTCGGGAACACTGCCCGACGACATGACAGTGCTGAAGAGAGAACTCAATGTTCAGCGATCGACGGCCTTACCCAGCATGTACGGTGAACACAAATTGCGGCGTGATCGTGTGCAGATTGTTGCAGACTCTGATCGCTTGCATCAGCAGGTCGCGGAGGAGTGCTTGAAGCAATCCGAAGGTCGCGCTGTGATTGCTTTTTTTAAGGATACAAAGGACTTGCAAGCGTTCATGGCATCCACCCCGTTTAAAAGCCAGCTGGCAGGCCTGACAATCAACATCATCGACAAGGACCAAGCCGACATACCGCAGCGCATCCACCAGGCTACCAATGCGGACACCGTGACACTGGCAACAGCCCCTTTTGGCCGTGGCTCGGATTTCGTCGTATTGGACCGCAACATTATCGACAATGGCGGCGTGCACGTGATTCAGACGTTCTTGTCACAAGATATTGCGGAGGAAATCCAAATCCAGGGGCGTACGGCGCGTCACTCCAACCCAGGAAGTTACCGTTTGATCCTATCATTGCCGGATCTGAAGCGTCTACTCGGCTCTGACTTGCTCAATTCATTGACGGAGGGTGCATATGAGGGTGTGCCTGACGTGCTTGATCAAGCGCGGCGCAATTTGCACAAGGAAACTTTGAATAAGTTGTTTGACAAGTTGAAGGCTTGTGAGGGTAGCCATGCCCGTTCGATGCAATTCATGGACGCACTCTTCGCCGGACCCGAAGGCAATGTACAGGAAGCCATCCAACTCTTCTTGAGTCACAACTAAAGTCAAAGTCCGAAAAA
>NW_001865131.1:6553-8808 GCF_000002865.3 Monosiga brevicollis MX1
TCAGACACAACCGACAGCGCCTCGGCATTCAGGTGTCCCGCAAAATCGGCCACCACACGCCCAGCCTGGCCCGCCACAGGCACACAGTCCAGCGGCATCAGGCCCAGCTCCAGCAGATCCGCCTCCACGTCCTCGTCGTCCTTCCACGTCTTGGCCGACAGCGTCACTCGCGAGCGTGGGTGGGCGCGCATCACCGGCACCGGCTGCAACACCTCCGATCGCTCCACCAGGTACTCACACAATCCGTGCCGGCACTCCAAATCCGTTCGTGTCATCACGTTCAAACGCGCCAGCATCGCCGCTCGCGTCGAAACCGAGTGCCGTGCACTCAGTCCCACATGGAACGCCTGCACAGGACTGGCCCGTGGCATGACAGCCGCAACGCCCTCCATGTTCGCCACCAGATCCAGGCTCACCTCAGACGAGTCCAGCGTGTCCACACGGCACACCGCCAGCCCACTGTGGTACGACCAGCACACGGGCTTCTCATACACGTTCACGTCCAGGGCGTACAGGGCATCGCCCAGCGCGCTCTCAGACTCCAGCTTGCTCGACTCAATGGCTACCAGGAAACTGGCCGCAATCACCGCCTCGGAATCCTCCTGCACGCTCAGGTCCGTGTCAAACTCAACCTGGATGTACCCGCTCTTCTCAGACTGATCCAGCGCAGGCAGCACCTGCACCGTCTGCAGAGGCCCCAGTGCCCGGTTGCCCGACGAGTCCGTCGCCACCAACGACACCACCCGCGTGCCCACGCTTTGCGTCACACGCGACAGGTTGCGCGGAATGTACGAAAACGCATCGCTGTCCAGCACGCCGTCAAAGCGATCCGTGGCCGACGCGCCCTCCGGCACCAAGTAGCTCGAGCCCTGGCGCAGACGCACCACGCCCGCACGCGTCACCGACAGCGACGGCGGCAGCGTGTCCTGCACCGTCACCCGCCGCACAGCATGCCCCACCTGGTTGCAATCGTCCGTCACCGTGTAGTTGATCTGCTGCACGCCCAGCACCAGCACATCCAGGTTGTTCACCAGCTGTGCCTGATCCGTCACGTCACCGCCACAGTCGTCCATGGCCGATGCCACTCCCGGGTCCTCCCAGTCAAACGTCGCCTCGTGGGTCGTCACCGCCTTGCCCGCCAGCGTCAGCACCGGCGGCCGCGTGTCCGACACCACATACACCGTCGGCACCACAACCGCGTTGCCGCAGTCGTCCGTGTACGTAAAGTTGACGCTGGCCGTAAACGTCGCCTGACACAGCAGTTGCCGTTGCACCGACCGCGTCACCTCCAGCGTCGTGTCGCAAGCGTCCACCGCCATCGACTGTCCGTTGTTGTTCAGGTAGGCCTGGAACTTGGCCTCCTGCGTCGACGCCTTGCACTCGTCCACAACATAGTCGGCCGCAACCGTCACCAGCGGCGGGGTCGTGTCCTTCATGGCCACCCAGCTCGTAAAGTTGATCGAGTTGCCGCATGGATCCGACACCACAAACGTCACCGTCGTCTGCTCCGAGCCATCACAGCTGTTGCTCTCCAGCAGCGCTGTCACGTTGGCATCATGCGTCCACGTCAGATCAATGCTGCAAACGTCCTCGGCCGTACGTCCCGCGTGCGAGGCCAACCAACGACGCAACGTCTGTTCATTGTCGCTGCGGTCGCATTCCAGCATCAGTGGTGTGGGCTCACCCACCAGAACCGGCGCCGTGCGGTCCACAATCGTAATGTTCTGAACCGCTTCGGCCACGTTACCGCATTCATCCTTGCTGGTCCAGCGTCGCTCATAGCGTACGTCCAACACGCAAGCACCCTGGTGGCGGGTCTCCACAAAGTCCACATCAAAGTTCTGCTGGCTGCACGTGTCAAAGGCCATGACATCAAAGACAGGGGGGCGGCTGGGCTCGTCGCCCGTGCTGCTGATGCATTCCAGCACCACCGAGGCCGGAACACCGTCGACAAGGTATGGGGTAGGATCAAACGGTGTGGTAGTCGTGGTAGTCGTAGTGGTAGTAGTAGTGGTGGTGGTAGTAGTGGTAGTGGAGGCAACCGTCGTCGAAGCATCCATGGACATGGTCGTCGAGGCAGCTGTATCATTGCCCGCCGACAGCAAGTCGGGCGCCGCCGTTGTCGTCCCGTTGGCCAGGCCAGCATCCGTCATCGTGTTGGTCGACCCCATCGCCGTGGTCGTGGTCGTGGTCGTCGTAGGCATCGTCGTAGTTGTGGTCGTGGTCGTGGTTGTCGTGGGCTCGGTGTAGTGACC
>NW_001865130.1:0-5672 GCF_000002865.3 Monosiga brevicollis MX1
CATAGTATGAGCCCGCCATCCACCCACTAACGAGCAACCGATGTCCTGAAGGACAGTCATTGCGGCCCCATAGTGGATACACGTGGCCATTGTAGGTCGAGCTTGTGGATCCACACACGGAACATGTCAACTGCAAGGACAAAGCCAACACACAAAACAGGTGTAAGGATTCGCTCCTCTACAGAAGCGAACCAATGGCGATGGACCGGCGCTAGAAGCTTGGAGACGCAACGCAGTCTCTCGAACCTCAGCATAGTCGGTGTAGCCAGAGACACCCACACCTTCAACAGGGTACTGCAAAGCATTTAACGCAAATGAGCAAGTAATGGCATAGCGGCAGACACCACGCCAAGCGTCTGTATGATCTGAACGCCAAGCACATCATGCAACCCCGCCACCAGAACATGGGGTACGCACGATCAAAGCGCCGTCCTCATTGCGGGTGGAACCAATCGATTGTGCATCCTTGTCCACACAGATATGCTCTGTGCGGTACTGATCATATTTCGAGGCAAACAGATACCCCGTGTACAGCGTGCTGAATCCAGTTGGACAGGTATAGCTCCCTGCAATGGAACGCGGTATCGTAGATTGAAGCACGATGACACATGAGAGGATTTGACACACACCCCGCTTTTGTCGACGAGTCCGCCTGCACAGTACGGCCGGCCCTCGCACAACAAACAAACCTTCTGTGCGAAAGGTCTTGGCATCTTGCCGCGACAACATACACACAACGCATGGCACCTGGTTGCCAAACCCCATGTTCAAAAACCAGTGAGACGGCCTCTGCCATGGATCTTGATGGTGACTGGCCAATGCAAGAAAGAACGCGCGTTTACTTGCATCGCTGTCGTGCAGGTCCGACAAGAAAGGGAACCCGCTGGTCTGATACTCCATGGCGTAGAGAATGGAGCGAGAGTTTCCCTCTTGAGTCCAGGCACCTGGAATAGGGCTCACATCTTGCGGCATGCTGTCACGGGCGCGACAATCGTGAGAAAATATCCGTGTTAGCCGGCGTTAGCTTGGACAACGGTGCAGCTATATAAGATAAAACACCATCTCAGTGCCATGTGGAAATCAGAGCTTTACCACTGGAAGTTTGGTCCACCTCCCGAGTGAGTGTAGTGTGCACCTGCACCACGACCTGCTCAACAGACCACCAAGCCAATGGGGCAGACTCATCAGGTGACCCGCCGTGGAAAAGGGGGGTAAGAGAAATCACGTCCCGTTCACGAGCCCTCAAGCAGAGACACGGACCTTGGTAAACAATGCTGGCACTCGACGGGCAATCCCAGCGGCCCCACCGAACAAACGTCGGGCCCGTGGCACTATCAGGAGGTGGTGGCGGTGGAGGTGGCGCCGGCCCCGAACACATGGTGCACGGCAGCTCATAAAATGGCGTGGCCCAATCAAAAATGCGCCCTAGCACAAATGTTCAAGCAAGCAAACCAGGGTCAAAGCAGAGTGCCAATAACTACAGCCGCTTCGAGACCCAAGAATGCATCTCGTCAGGCTGACTAACCATTGCCACTTTGAATTTCCACGGGGTACAGAAGATAGCCATCTTCATTGCCTGTATCCAGATAAGGACCCCATGTGAGCTCTCTTTCGACGAGCGTAACCATTGACGTGCTAAAACATTGCAATGCTTGAACAGCGGAATGCTAAACAAAAGGTCTTGCACACCCTCACCAGTCGAGCCCGTGTACGAAGGGTTCTGCTTGACACAGTAAAATGCGCCCTTGTTGTGACTGCGTTTAGAGTACCATATCGTATCAGCATAATTCACGTGACAGTTCCGTCAACCCCAATAATTCCACCAAAGAAGAAAGAAGGTGCGATCGACTGACTCATGCTTCTCCGATGTCAGGATGCCCTGAAAGTCCACCTTGTAACCCTGAGGGCTGCACCGACAAACAACAAACCACACATAAATCCATTAGTCCATAAATCCATTAGTCCATAAGCCCTTGAGTACACTTCCCCGGCGAATCGCAAGCGCAAATGCCGTAGCTGCTTGGCTCAAACCCCTCACCAGGTATTGCGAGCCGGATACATGAAAGAGTCCGGATTGGACCTAACCCAAAGCGTGAGTGGTTTGCACGACATGAGCATCGGCCAACTCCAACCAGAGCCCCTGAATTGAGAGCTCCATAAGCCAAGTCCCCCAAGGACTTCTGTCTTTCACCAGCGGAGCAGGAGGTGGCAAGCATGGCAACAAGCAGAAGCACACGTGCTAGCGACACAAACCGCAGGCACATGGCGCAGGGTACGTCGCGGTCCTGCAGGCGATCATAGGCGACATCTGTCATTTCGCCGTATTGGTACTCGGCTCGATACACGCGACCACCGTTGTGTGCGTTTTGATTGTATGTCAACCAGCTGGGCGAGCTGTGCAGGCACATGCCGTTGAACCCGCCGCCCGAGTGCGAGTAATGGGCACCTGCCGGGCATTCCAAAGCACAGTACATGTTCCACATCCCCAGTGTTCACCAGCATCAGCATGAGACTAAGAGCCCAATCGAGGAACTATTGCCAAGACAGCGTCAAGAGCCCAAAGGGAGCTTCTCACCGGCCCAAGTGCCATAGTAGATGCGCGAGTCACCCGAAGCACAGCTCGTCGATCCCACCATGGGGTACACTATGAAGTAACAACACGTCGAAAAGAACCAGAGAAAAGAGCCAGAGAAAACATCAACTCTGAAGTGAGCGCAGCCGCGCATGATGACCTGCCAACAGTGCACAACCTCACAAGGCATGCAGCAGCGACCGACCTGATCCGCTGCTGGTTGTTTTGGAGCACCGCACACACGTCATCTATGTCCATCGCCGGATGGGTGAACCAAATGAGACGCACATCTAGAAGCCTAAGCACACATCCAGCCTTGTCCCAACACTCAACACTCAACACTCGACACCACAACGGTCAGTACCTCGCGATAGCGTGTGTAAGATGACGGGTAGGTGTCGTGGTATTCGGTGAAATACAACAGACCACTACGCGCGTACAAATGTAAAGAGATGAGGTTCCAACAGGTATCTACAGAGAAAAGTGGAGATACAAAGCAACGCCCCTTTTCCTCCCACTTGCTATGAGCATGCTTCAGGTCACGCACCCATCATTGCTAGTCTTGGACCCATAGATGTCGGGTGTCTCATCAATGCAAATCCATGTTGTGCGGCGCATGTTGTACCGTGAGGCCATAATGTAGCCCCGATAGTCCT
Organism: Monosiga brevicollis MX1; assembly: GCF_000002865.3. Taxonomy (NCBI): domain Eukaryota; class Choanoflagellata; order Craspedida; family Salpingoecidae; genus Monosiga; species Monosiga brevicollis. The sequence goes on from NW_001865130.1 coordinate 3,229, forward strand.
GGAAGGGTCAAGAGAGCGTGTATGCGGTTGTCGCGGCCGACAGCAAAGGGTCAGTCAACCTGACCATGCTTTTTTGTGAAAAAAAGGCCACACCAAACACCCACCTGCGTCCAACCACTGGGGCACGTGGTCCGGCCGTACTGCACCATCGACACGGTTCGCGTGTCCGGGGCTTGACACACGGAGCCTGCGCATGCGGGCGTGACGAGCAGAATGACACTCGATAAGTATCCAGCCGGTGCCGCCCACAACTTGTGAGGGTGTAAGTACGTGGCGAGAGCACCCACAGCGAGCCTCGTAATCATGGAGCGTATTGAAATGAGATGAGACGCTTGCATCTGCAGTTTGATACTCCACTTGGCGAATCTATCGTTTGCGCATAAGAAAGTAAGTTCAGATGCACGGAGCACAATCTGAACACGCTCAATTGTGTTGTATGCAAGAATCAGATGCTTGCCTCGCCCATGCCACTGTCGGCGCTGTTATAACTCAACCAGCTGGGCGACGACGTCATGCACAAGTAATCCACTGTGCCTCCAGAATGTCTAGTTGCATGACGCCGAGACAACAGGGGAAGTGAGGCAGAGGAGTGTGGCTTGATGAAGCGCCACCATGCTGTTTGCACGTCAAATGGCATCGAGCTACTCACGAATAGTAGGTCCCAGCCATCGGACCGTAGTCCAAACGTGTGTGACCACTTGGACTGCGGCACATATGATGAGATGATGAAAAGTAGGGCATAGAGGCAAGTTCCGGTCGCAATTAATAACCTGGCCTTGAGAGAAGGTAGTAGCTCGGAGCAACTATTGCAAAATATGGAGCCGAATACTCACCAAGTCACGGTACCCCAACGACGATAAATTGCACCTGCAGATGGGGCACCGCACATAGCACTGCAAACAGTTCAGACATTGCCAGCAGTTGACGTCCGTGTCAGCGTAAGCAGAAAAACAAAAGGACCATGGTAGTAGCAGCTTGCATCTTATTACCAAGTTACTTCGCGATTGTTGGTGTATCCTCCAAGGCCATACGCCTCGGTTGGATACAGAAGCATGCCATTCTAGTCCATACAAACAAGACGTCGATGAGGCATTACTTTTTTATTTTATTTTTTATTTTTTTAGCCACTCCAGGCTTGGTGCTGGAAGCATACTTCATTGCCACGTGAGCCCGTGCTCTCAGCGTTGGCGTCCATGCAAATAGCCTCCAGTCGTTGATGGCCTAAAGCGTTGGGTTAAAGACAGTTGATAAAGGACAGTTACATTCATGTGGCTGCGAATAAAGCGTCCAGGCCACGGGGACAAGTGTGGGCAAACCTGTGTGTGCTGTAAAGATGTAGCCTTGATATTGCAGCGTGTGGCCTTTGAAAGTGGCAAGTAATCGTGAGGAGCAGGTTCAAGGACACAACGGGAAACACGATAAACGTATCACAATGTCAAACAAAGCACCGACCGGAAGGGCAAGAATTGCGCCCATTGCGTTGCCATACTTTGCGCGGAGCGCGACAGACCACACAAGGAATCTGAATTGTATCCATTGTTCGTTGAAGCAATGTGATAAGCTGTGCAATCGAGAGATAGCGGTTCACTGGAATAATCCGTGCAGCGTCCCACCTCGGAATCGTGCAGGTCATCGAACCAAGAGTTGAGCAGTCCAGAAGTCTCGTATTCGGCACTGCCAAGTGAAAGCGAGTCAAGCAATGGTCACATCACGAAGAGGCACGCAGTAGGTTGAAAGAAAGCCACGCACTGGTAAATAATGCCACCCCCCGTATCTGAGGTATCGTAATCTCCCTCCATGATGTCTTGGCCACTCAAGCACTGTGTATAGATGATGGCGTGAGAATAAAAACAGAGGTTTGTGCGACATGACAATCATTCGACAGCATCAGGACTTGTCAGCTGATACAGCAACAATGATTGGCGAATGACAACATACCTGCACGTTGGCCCCTGAACCACCATGTGTGTGGTAGCTACCACCTATGAGGGTGCAAGAGAAAAAGGATTGAGGACGAGCGAGTATTGGGTGCCTTGAGCATTGGCGGTCATAGCAATCTTGCTCCCAATACCAACCAACAAGGCCTCGATACACGACTGTGTCTGAAGAGGGGCACGTGGTACGTCCCCAGCGAGTCTAGGGTGACAAGATTACGAGCACATGATCAGCAAACCATTCCACTACGACGCTGGGAGAAAGGTTTGACTTGTGGCGAGGTTTGAGATGGTCGAGGTTACCAACATAGACGTTGCCACTCCGTCCGGACATGAAGTCGGCACCCTCTTGACCACAAACAAGACTCATCAAAGCCTGGAGGATGACCATGGTCGTCACCACCCATGGCGGTAGCGACGTGGCCTCTTGCACAGGCATGGCGCCCAGCAAGAAATTTCCACGAGGCGGTGTCTGCATGACCGGCAATGCACATGAGCAAACGGTCAGGC